>NW_027255895.1:2902934-3202934 GCF_043229965.1 Drosophila suzukii | reverse complement strand
CCGGAAAAAGTAGCCGCCATCGCCGAACTGGAACCGCCATTGACCGTCAAAGAACTCCGGCAATACCTAGGAGTAGCGTCGTGGTACCGCCGATTTGTACCAGATTTTTCCAGAATCGTCAAACCTTTGAATGATCTGCTGCGCAAAGGCAGTAAGTGGGAGTGGACACCAGAGCACCAGATGGCGTTTGAGGAAGTAAAGGCAAGACTCGTGGCAGATCCGGTGCTAGCATGCCCGGACTTCAGTAGAACTTTCATCCTGCAAACAGACGCCAGCGACTACGGCATCGGAGCAATACTGACCCAGGACACCGAAAAGGGCGAAAGAGTAATCTCCTATTCGAGCCGAACACTGAACGGCGCGGAGAAGAACTATTCAACAACGGAGAAGGAGTGCTTGGCGATCGTCTGGGCGATCCGGAAGCTCAGGCCATATCTGGAAGGTTACCACTTTAAGGTAGTAACCGACCACATGGCCCTGACCGAAAGCCCTTCAGGAAGGATAGCCAAATGGGCCCTGGAGCTACAACAGTACGACTTTGAGATAGCGTACAGAAAGGGTCAGCTAAACGTGGTGGCCGACGCATTATCAAGACAACCACTACCGGAGACGCTACGAGGATTAAAAAAGGCGTCGGCAACAATAATTTCAGGAGAGTGCAGCTGGATCAAGGACATGGGCGAAAAGATAAGGACCCAACCGCAGAAGTACCCGGACTATGTTATGGATGGTGAAACGCTGTACAGAAACATACCTCACCGAGCAGGCAGTGAAGACGTCGCGTCATGGAAGATGTGCGTCCCAAAGTCGCTACGAGAATCAGTGTTGAGGGAAAACCACGACGCACCGTCTGCGGGACACGTAGGAAGCCGGAGGACAATTGCACGGTTGGCAGCCCGATACTACTGGCCAGGCATGCATAGAGACGCCCGAGCCCACGTACGAAAATGCGAGATTTGCGTGCGGTTTAAGCCCAATCAGATGCAGGCGGCCGGGAAGATGTTGACCCAAGTGCCGGACAAACCATGGGCCACGGTATGTGCAGACTTCGTTGGACCCCTACCAAGATATAAGCACGGGAACCAAATGCTGCTGGTCATGATAGACAGGTTTTCCAAATGGACGGAACTGGTGCCCCTACGCAGTGCGACAGCAGAGTCGCTCAAGAAGGCGTTTAGGGAGCGCATAATCGCAAGGTACGGGGTCCCGAAGGTGGTCATAACGGACAATGGAATACAGCTTGCAAGCCGCATATTTAAAAATTTCCTGGCTGAGATGGGTATCAGACAACAATTCACCGCGCCATACACACCACAAGAGAATCCGACCGAACGACCTGTCCAAAGCGGCCGAAGGATTCGCTGCAAAACTAGCCCCGAGGTACGATGGCCCTTACCAGGTTGTAGATTTCGTCTCTCCAGTGATCTGCAAAATTCTCCACACAGTCGAAGAAAGAAAAGACAGTTCACGTTGGCGAGCTCAAGCAACAACTAAACGAGCAGACAGCAGAAACGTCAGATGTCTAACAACAGGTACGAGGCGACAGGATTAGGCGTCAGGCCGAAGCGGCAGTCATCCATACGCCACACGGAAAGGACAATCAGGATAGAACAAAGACATGGATAAGGATCACACGTTGATCCAGACTGCGAGGCCACAGGCTTAGGCGTCAGGCCGAAGCGAGAGTCATCCACACGCCACGCAGAAAGGTCAACCATAAGGGTAGGGCACAAGGACGTGGATAGGGATGGATGGTGATCCCGACCGCAAGGCAACAGGATTTATCGTCGTGCAGTTAACACTTACAAAACGGCACAAGGATACGGGTAACGTAGAAGAGAGTATGCGCGGAAGGAGACAAGCAACACAAGTCGCGCAGTCCAGACATACACCGCAGCATCCGGAGATTCTATACGGAATGCGCCTGACGAGCTCGTCTAGTTGTTACCCGAGGAAAAGGGGAGGACGGTGCAGAATCAGATCTACACCGTAGCCAGCAGGTCACAAAAGACAGAAACACGCACCACACCAACAGTTAACTAAAAACAAGAAGAAGAACGGGGCATGTATGGGCCGCACCAGCAACCTGAAATTTAAAGGGGGCTTAATGCAGGAAGCAGAAACGGACATCATAATACTTACCTGCTGTCCTGGTTGCAAAGTGAATGCGAAGTCCTCTCCGCACCCGCTCTCGAAGGCTGCCAATATGGAGTCAGATGCTGCCAACAGAGGACGAGTGAAGGGCGAGAGAGGACGAAAGGATGAGAAGAAAAGGAGTGAAGGAAATGCAAAAGAAACTTACCAATGAAAGTTGCAAAATCACCAAGAGCCAGGGAAGGGGGCGCCTCGATAGGCGATCGATTGGCACTGGAAGATAGTGCGATCGATGGGCACACGAAAATGGAAACATCGGCCAAGGTGGAAATATCGCAACGAGCAGGTGGCAACGCCGCACCGTCGGTATCGATATGCGAATAAACATCGATCACGCACGAATGGTGTGACCAGGCGGAGGAACCAATAAAAGGAGTAGAACGCTGCAATGAGCAGCGAGCTGGGGATCGATAGCCCACGAGTATCGATGTTTCAGTGGAAACACGGGAAAATATCGGCGCGGGAGATTTAAAGTTGCTACGAGGAGGATGACCAGCGCTGTAGAAACTTAAGGGAGTTAAGAGCGTCGAGGGAGCATCGAGGGAGCATCGAGGGAGCAACGAGGGAGCGCCGCGGGAATCACAAGGACCCGAAGGCTAGGACATGCAAGGAAACGCCGGAGAGTAGAAACAAGTTCTAAATATTTCCCGAAGGGGGGAATGTGAGGAGTTGAATAACTCCCCACAAATAGAAGCAGCAGCAGAAGGCCGGCCGCTTACCAGTTACGCGGCGAATTCGCGTAGTAACGGCGCGGCGAGGAGAGTTGGGAGATTTGGATGGAGAACGAGAGAGTTTGGAGACCAAGGATGGAGAGCGAGAGAGTTTGGAGACCAAGGATGGAGATCGAGAGAGTTTGGAGACCAAGGACGTAGAGCGAGAGAGTTTGGAGACCAAGCATGGAGAACGAGAAAGAATGAAGACTTCGCGGGCAAGGCAAGAGTGCCGTGTGCAAAAACAGGATAACGGAACTCCACCGGACTTTGGACTCTCTCGTGAACTTTGGACCGGGAGAGTAAGTGCCACATCTCGGCAGTGGAGCGGCACACAGGCGCCACAAGCATCACGGGAATCAGCGGGATGACAGCAGTGGGCGGAACATCGATTGGAAGCGGTACGTGAAGGACAAGTGGGTTAACCAGGAGTCACGGACTTTGGACCCAGAGTGGAGAGATCCAGCGGGCCGTGCGCAAAAGGGAAATAACGGTTCCCGGAGGCCCTATATAAGGCCGCAGAGCGCTGACAGCTGGATCATCGATCACGAGGAGTCAAACCTTCAAGATCAGTTAAAGTACCAAGTAAACAGTCAGACAAGCAAGTAATATACGAGGGAGCTACTACCAAGCGAGTCGTCGGAAGGAGCGCCGAGGGAAGCACGCAAGGAGCAAGATCGCCACGTCGAGGCGTTCGGGATTGGGACATCAGGAATCTCCGAATTGAGACACGGGTGGCTGAGTTCTGGAAGGCATCACGCGGCTAAGTCAAGGGGTTTGTTTTCGAACTTTGTCACGACCACACCCTGGCGAGTCGCCCGGCGGGTCTGTCAGAGACAAGCAAAAGAGTCCTACGACGCAGAACCGTCAGCTTGGGAAGGAAAGTTGCCTGCGACCCAGCGTACCTTGCCCGACCAAGCAGGACCTGGCGTGACGGACGAGCGGTAGATCGATTTGACGTTTCAAGAGGCGGCCGCCTGGAGAGCCCTGCGATTACCGGCGAAGTTCCCGAACAGCAATCACCCAACTCCCCGAGTGCCAGAACGACGAGATACTGGTCAGAAGACAGCGCAGAGGATTAGGGTGAAGCCGGGTGGAACGTTCGTCTGCGCTAGGCGTAAAGCGAAATGAACAGCTTCCTGGCGGCAGCCCTGACTGTCAGCGCGAACTGAGCAAGAACCTAGCGGGACCGTCCGGGACAGAGCAAGGGACAGGTATTGCCTCGAAAGGCGTCGGCCTGGAGAGCAAGGCTTGTTCACCCTAGTCTGAGAACGGTGACGCTTCCCTAAGCCCACAAGACCGAACTCTCTGCGGGTCTAAGGCTCAACAAGCGACACCGAGGCAGCGCGTCGGCAAGCAAGCGGAGGCGGCCACTACGAGCGAAGTAAAGGGAGAATCCAAATCCATTATTAACCGGTGGCATCACTTAAAGGCTCTTCATCACCAATTCCGTGCTCGATGGATGCATGAGTACCTTAAAGAGACCAAGTATCAGGCTTAAACCACAGAGTATCCGCTGAATCCAAAAAGCTCTGTCAGTTTACCATTCGTTCTCCAAGCAGGCCTAGCTTGCAAATAAACACGAAATAGATATTCTGATCAGGGCCGATGTACTGCCATCCATACTCCTAAGCGATACCCCGCCGAATATCTTTGACTCTCTCCTCGGTCAAGAAACCGTTATCGGAAGGATCCTAACAGGACCAGTGGCTGCTCCAAGGAAAAATCAGAATTCCGCTTTTTTCGCGCGAAGCCAGATTTTGAGAAATTCAATTCGTCCAATTCCAATTCATCAATTCCATGATGAATGGAAAATCGCTTTCTTCGTCGAAATTTAGCCGCCTACCTTTTATTTTTTGACAATTGGCGTCTGTTTATTCAGTGCGCAAATTCTTAATTGTGAACGTGTGTTTATCAATTTCGTACAATAAGTAACTTTTATTATGACTTTACTTTACGGGGCCACCACTATGGCAAAGTATGTTTGCCATTAAAGTTTATTGAGATTAAGAAATACAAAGATTATTAATATTATCAATGCAAGTGTGTCGCTCGCTGATTTTTGCTGATAAATCCCACGAGTGTTGCCACGCCGTCCTTTTAAGTCTGCTGGCAAGCTTCTGTAGGCGCTGCTGCCATATGCAACGGCAATAACGTTATCTTTTGTAAGTCATCTTATGTTCATAGAAAGTGAGAGAATGCCTGTTTGAGTGGTCTGAAAAACCAAACGATGATTATTAAGTCCGTTTTGCAACAAATCCAATGCAATAGGCAACTAGCAACCCGAAACTTCCAGCGACCGAATGGCTTGCAGCGCAGCGTCTCTTAGACATAATCGTAGATGCTGCAGCTTTTTTGTGTTGGTAAGGTCAGGTTGGCTATGATTGTAGTAAACTTAGAATTAAACTCGGACCACTCTGATACTGTCAGCAAAAGCAATTGCAAGGCGATTTTTGATATATGCGACGAAGAATCTTCAAGATCTTCGATCAGCTTCAAGTTCACTTACAGGCTGGACTCGTCACATGAAGTCAACGTCGCTGTTGGCGCCGTAAACCCAATTTTAGGGATTTTATCACGACATTTAGTATTAATTGAATTATTAGGTATCGATGTATCGACGGACAGACAGACAAGGCTAGATCGACTCGGCTAGTGATCCTGGTCAAGAATACGAGGCCAGTCCGATAAGTACTTAGCCTCGAAATTTCAGCTGATTCGGACTCGTAGTTTTGTTTTGACTGCGTGTGGAATCGGATTTTAGAAAAGTGGAGAAAGAGCAGTATCGGTCTGTGATTCGATTCATGTTTTTGGAAGGCAAATCGCGCAGCGAAATCAAAGAGCGCTTGGATGGTGTGTATGGTGACTCTTCTCCTCTTCTCAAAAATTGGTTTAACGAGTTTCAACGTGGTCGCACGTCGGTTTTTGACGAGCCTCGCCCAGGTGCCCCGAAAAAGGCTACCACGGAGGATAAGGTGCCAAAATCCACGATCTCGTATTGGCAGACCGCCGATTGAAGATACGCGAGATAGCTGAGACAGTAGGCATGTCAAAAGACCGCGTGGGTCATATCCTGCATTGAAATGTTGGGCATGAGAAAGCTGTCGGAGCGATGGGTGCTCACTCCGGACAACAAACGCAACAGTGAGACCACAATCCGAAGGAGTTTCTGCGTCGTTTCGTGACCGTCGACGAAACATGGATCCACCGGTACACACCAGTGACCAAGGAACATTCGACACAGTGGACTTCATCCGGCGAACCTGCTCCAAAGAAGGCGAAGACTGTCCCACCGGCCGGAAAGGTGATGGCCACCGTTTTTTGGGATTCACAAGGTGTGATCTACATCGACTACCTGAAGAAGGGCAAAACGGTCACAGGGCTGTACTACACAAAATTATTGGGCTGTCTCGCCGCTGAAGTGCAGAAAATACGGACCCATTTGGCGAAAAAAAAATGCTCCTCCATCATTACAACGCACCGGCTCACACTTCCGCCCTCGCCAAGGCCAAATCGGTCGAATTGGGCTACGAACTGCAAACCCATCCACCATATTCTCCAGATTTGGCCCTGTGTGACTTCTTTTTGTTTCCAAACTTGAAAAAGTCACTCGCTGGACAGAAATTTGCGTCGAATGAGGAGGTCGTCGCCGCCACAGAGGCCTATTTTGTAGAGCTCAAGATAACGAATTTTTCAGACGGGTTAAATAAGTTCAAGCTTCGCTGGGTCAAGTGTATCGAGCTAAAAGGAGATTATGTTCAGAAATAAATCGTTACTTTTCCAAAATGATCTTTTTTTTTTGGTGGCTAAGTACTTATTGGAACACCCTCGTATATATACTTTATGGGGTCGGGAACGCTTCCATCTACGTGTTAAATACTTTCAGACGAATCTAGTATACCCATTTACTGTACGAGTAACGGGTATAATTAAGAGAGAGAATGCTAGTATGCGGGGAGCGAGAACGTAATGCAGTTAATGTGAATGCAAAAACAGCAACACAAAAAAAACAAAAAACAGCAAAACAAAAGGGAAGCCGAGAAAGAGCAGAAATAGAATAAATTCACTCGCGAAATAGTGAGCCTTATCAATTTAGGAAACGAGTGTTAAAAGTTTTTATTTAAACCGTCGTAGGCAAACACAAAAACAATTTTAAATTCGAGTCCACGAATTGGGTAAACAATTTTGTGTGTAAAAGCAAAAAAAATTGCACAACAAGTTAAAATAATAAACAAAATATATATTGGTCTAATTGGGTTAGAAAATACATAATTCGTTGTATTTCGTAAGAATAAAAATAAGATCTTAACGAAAGAGACCACGAAGATTTTTCTCTTTATTTCCCTATTCTGTTCAATGACTACTTTCTGTTCTTATTTTTCTAGTTTGTAGTCTAACAACCTGCGTTGAGTAGAAATCACAGTTAGCTCTTATACTTTCCGAAATCACAACGTTCCCACGGACATGGCTAGATAGACATATATACTTTATGGCGTCGGAGTCGTGCGTGCGTGTTTATTTGGACACTTGGAAATTAGAAATTAACGCACCAGAAATTGCGAGGATACCCGTAGCAAGAACCCTGGGATAGTAGGCTCAGGAGCGTGATGGAAGCGATGGAAGCATACGTTCGTCCGTATGTATGAGAGGGTGGTGGCCCTTTCCACATTTGTGGCAGTGACGACCTCAGCGGCAGGAGTCTTTGGAACGATTTTGGGCCAAGCAATTGGAGTAGTACTAGTGTCTATGTACCTTCCGGGCCCGCTTCTGGGCGCTAAGAAAGTGGTGCCACTTCCGTAGAGGATGAATCCCTTGGCAGACTCGGAATCGGTATATTATATATATATATATTACCTCGAGAACGTCTTCCATCCAAAGCAGAATAAGGAACCCAATAGTCAGATGAATTGTTTCTAGGAGTGAGCTAAACATTCGGGAGCTTTGAAAATTTGGGCTGAATTAGATGAAATTCTGTGCGGAATTGGAACATTAAAGACAGTTTTCAGGTGACTTTAGCCTGCAATATATAATTTTCGAAACGAATAAACTTCCGTGTTCCAAGTAGTATATAAACATGTTCCAAATGAAGAATAAAACAGTTATCAACACACCTCTTAACTCCGCGGTTCTACTTCCTACAACTGGGAATAGGGCTCGTAATACACTATCTCAACTAGCAGCTAACCACGTTAGCTCACCCTCAGCGCAGCTCCAGCAACGCCTGTGGTCCGGCATCGCAGTAACCATCGTTACTATTGCCGCGATGCGATCGTCCTGCCATCAAAGCGTCCCGTGCCAGCGACAAGTGCTCATTACCCCCTTGTCCCGTGGTGTGACCCGGAAGTGTCTACTTCGGTTAGGCACAAACATTGGTGACCCCGACGTGATCCTTTAACAACAAAGGATCACACTCAAGCAACCCCCTTCCCACTAAAGGACTCACAGCTTTATCCAGCTTCATAGGATACGCTTCTTCCAGCGTCACAGGAACTTCAGCTTAATCCAGATTCACAGGATGCGCTTCGTCTTCCAGCGTCACAGGAACTTCAGCTTAATCCAGCTTCACAGGATACGCTTCTTCTTCCAGCGTCACAGGAACCTCAGCTTTATTCCAGCTTCACAGGATTCGCTTCTTCTTCCAGCGTCACAGGAACTTCAGCTTCATCCAGCTTCACAGGATTCGCTTCTTCTTCCAGCGTCACAGGAACTTCAGCTTCATCCAGCTTCACAGGATTCGCTTCTTCTTCCAGCGTCACAGGAACTTCAGCTTAATCCAGCTTTACAGGATACGCTTCTTCTTCCAGCGTCACAGGAACTTCAGCTTAATCCAGCTTCACAGGATTCGCTTCTTCTTCCAGTGTCACAGGAACTTCAGCTTCATCCAGCTTCACAGGATACGCTTCGTCTTCCAGCGTCACAGGAACTTCAGCTTCATCCAGCTTCACAGGATACTCAGCTTCATCCAGCTTCACAAGACTCTTTGTTTCCAAGACACACAATATGTCTACTTCATTCATTGAGGAAACAAGTCACACAAGAATCGATTTACACAATCGATTACTAGACACCCTAAACGAGCTGCAAGGGAAAATCCAACAGCTCATTAAGAATTAGGGCAAGGATTCTGCCGACCGACGCCACCGAGGCGGCTATTATTCCGGTAAGCTAAATCAGTTAAACGATCTCTGGCAGCAGTTTTGCGACCTAGATGAAGAAGTCCAGCAAGCGGCATTACCCACTGGAAGTGAGTACTCTTCACGACTAGTAGCACTTTAAGAGCTGGTCGAAAAATATCAGAATATCTTTCTGGACAACATGCCGACTGGAAGCGTGCTTCCGAAGGCCCCCAGACGAACTTCGGCCAACATAAAGCTCACAACAAGAGATCAAGTCAAAGGAGATTCCGCAATTGACACAGTGATCCGACAGTTGCAGAGAAGATGCAACGAATTAGAGTCTTCATTAACATTAGCCCCCAACTGTCACCCCAGCCCTACAAAGGCACCTAGATCTCCACTGAGCGTTACTGAGGCAAGCCCACGACGAATTGGATAGCACACCTGGGGCCACAGCTCTGGCAGAAGCAGAGCTAGCCCAATTCCACACATTATACGAGGAATACGAAATGAACCTGCTAGGAGAAAACGACGCGCCAATGAGCCTAAACTTGGCACTTCCGCCAATTAGCATTCCGGAGTTCAACGGCGAGTATCTAGACTGGCCACGGTTCCATGATCTCTTTGTGGAATGCGTACATAACAAACCATATTCGGCCAGTCAAAAGCTACATATTCTACAGAGTTCGCTTCGAGGTGAAGCGGGGAACGTCTTGACAGACACAGCCTTATCACAGGGTGGCTATGACGACACCTGGTTGCGGTTGAAGGCCAGGTACCAGAACAGCAAAATACTAGTATTCGCCGCTATAGCAAAAATTATTGACCATAGGCTTATAGACGGCTCATCGCGCCAACTAAGGGCCT
This sequence comes from Drosophila suzukii, assembly GCF_043229965.1. Taxonomy (NCBI): domain Eukaryota; kingdom Metazoa; phylum Arthropoda; class Insecta; order Diptera; family Drosophilidae; genus Drosophila; species Drosophila suzukii. The sequence goes on along the minus strand of NW_027255895.1, from coordinate 3,193,087 downwards.
TACATGACACTATAAAAAACTCAATGAGTACTCTTAAAAACCTCGATATCAGCACAAAATCCTGGGATCCAATCCTGTGTTTTCTTATCAGAAGAAAACTAGACCAGCAGTCTCTAGCTGCTCTAGAAAATTCAGCGGATGCACCAACGGAAATTCCAACGTTATGGAGTGTACTGACGTTTATTGAGCGGCGCGCTTGCATGCTGGAGACTATAAGCGCTCAACCTACAGCAACACTCCGCCATCAGTCAGTTCACAACGAAGAGAGCTGTAAGATTTGTCACCTAGGACCACTTAATCTTAGAGCATGTAGCCGTTTCCAGGAAATGGACCCCAAAACACGGCGCCAAGCCATTATTCAAGTAGGAGCATGCACAAATTGTTTGTCTACAGCTCATAAGGTTGAAAACTGTGGATCACCGACCACTTGTCGAGTCTGCCAGCAACGGCATCATTCACTGTTACACCAAGGGCCGACTAGCAATCCAGTGGCCGGCGCAGTAACCATTGCAGGCTACGACCACGTAGGAGGATATACTATGCTCGCGACCGCCAAGGTCTCATTACAAGGGCCAAACGGTCAATTACAAACATGTCGCGCTGTAATAGATGGTGGATCACAGGTGAATCTTATCTCAAGGAGAATGGCAGCTCTGCTATCTCTTAAAGAAAGGTCACCGATTGAAATATCTGGAATCGGAGGAAAGATATCAACAGCAATTAGATCAACACTAAAGCTCTCATCATGTACATCAGGGTTTGAAAAACTATTAGAGGTATTTATTATGACCACAGTCATTACAGACCAACCGTCAGTACCGATTACAACCGATCTTAATATTCCCGAGGGACTGCCGTTAGCAGATCCTGACTTTCGGCAACCAGGACCCATGACCTAACTTTAGGGGTTGAAGTATTTTCTCGTGTAATTACCGGCGAACGTCTTGAACTAGGACCTAATAAACCTTTAGCACAAGGCACAAGGCTTGGTTATGTAATCACAGGTTATATCAATAAAGAAACCTCATCTGATACGGAAATCAACCCCAATCTAATAGAAAACAGAGATGATTTTGCAGGACCGAACGCTGCTCCGATGAATATAGAACCAACTTCTCATCAACTCAAAACCTACAAGAAGGCTGACTTTGGTTCAACATTTCTAAACTTAACCAAGAAAGATCTTAGTTTTGTTGCAGAACGTCCACATACCATAGACGTGCCAAATGATCAAGTTCTACGAGGGCACAATTTCAGTCCCCACGGTAATGTCAATTTTATCGCAAAGGGGAGTGTTAAGCAGCATAAAGAAGATGTGAAGGACCTGAATCACAACCATGAACCGCCGCAGTTGAAAGAAAGATCCTCCTGGGTCAAAGATTTGTTAGGTGCGTTATATACAAATCGGCCAAGGGCTGACCGACATCACGCCTTAATTGAGGGTACCCCTCAATGGGGGGGAGAATGTTCATACCCAAAGGTACTCAACATGACCACACCCAACAAATCAAGCAGAAACTAAGTTGGGAACAGTTCCAGGCGCTCAGTAGCACTCACTGCAGATGAGAAGTGCTTATCAGCATATTATATGTCTCACTAACTCACCGTCTCACCGACTCAACGGCGAACTGACCCGCCAATGCAGTCAGCATATGTTGCAGTGTCAGTACCAGGCGCTCAGTAGCACCCACTGCATATGAGAATTGCTGATCAGCATATTATGTCTCACCAACTCACCTGCAGTCAGCACATGTTGCAGTTTTAGCCGGGCCAACTGCACCGTAATCATAATTCCCTGACCTACTTTAGATTATCGCTTATTTCACTAATCATTACACTAAGCTTCCGTGTTCCAAGTAGTATATAAGCAGGTATCAAATGAAGAATAAATTAGTTATCAACACACCTCTTAACTCCGCGGTTCTACTTCCTACAACTGGGAATAGGGCTCGCAATACACTATCTCAACTAGCAGCTAACCACGTTAGCTCACCCTCAGCGCAGCTCCAGCATCGCCTGTGGTCCGGCATCACAGTAACCATCGTTACCATTGCCGCGACGCGATCGTCCTGCCATCATAGCGTCCCCGTGCCAGCGACAAGTGCTCATTACCCCCTTGTCCCGCGGTGTGTACTTCGTTAGGCACAAACACTACCGATTCCGAGTCTGTCGCGGAATCCATCCTCCTCGGAAGTGACAGAGGTTCCTAAAGCTGAGAAGCGGTTGCGAGCAGTTATTACAAACAAAGATCTGCGCGAACTGTCTCCCACACGAGCACTCCACTGGGAGCTGTCGTAGCGGTGACCGGTGCAGAACGTGCGACCGGAACCATCACACGCTGCTCCACATGCACGAACTTGTTTCCCGGTAAAAGTCCGGCTCCAAGCAACAGCCCACTTCTACGCAGCGTTCGCGTCGGCAAGATCCGCCAACTCGCCAAACTCTTGCCACTCCACCGCGCTCAGAATCCTCGACACCAGCTCCGTCGCTCGCGGCACTTCTCCAGCGTCATAGCGTCAACGTTCTCCCGACTGCTTTGGTGATCGCCGAAAACGGGGAGAAGACGTTCGACACCGCCGCACTCATCGAACCGTGCACCCCGACAGGCTCCATCGATGGATCCCTGGCCGCCGCGTTTCGTTTGCCGACAACAAACGTGGGCGATGAGAGCATCTGCACGGCAAAGATTCGATTGAAGGTCGTCGAGGCCATCAAGCTGGAGGTGGTCCTCAAGATCGAGTCGAACGTGCGCATCCGCACCCCCATCCGTGCGCTCAGTGAGAGCGTAGTCAAGAAGTTTAAAGAGCTACCGCTCGCGAATGATCGTTTCCATCGGCCAGCCACCATTTCCCTAATCCTGGGCGCGGACGTCTACCCGAAGGTGATACAGCCAGGCTTCCACATGGTCGACAAGGGACTGCCAGTAGCCCAGAAGACGGTGTTCGGGTGGATCCTCTCCCGCGCCTGTACGCAGGCTTAGGGCGTAGGTGACTGGCCGGGGTCCCTTTTTGCAACGCTAGCGATTGCGAGGGGGCGGAATGTTCAGGCCCACTGTCCGGCTTATCTGGACCCCGGCCCCGCTATCCAACTGCACCGCTCTCTCGCTCTCCCGCTCTGTTCCCAGCTCCCCTCCGTGAAGTCTCCGCTGCGCTTTGGAGCGCGGAACTGAGCTTAGACTTAAATAGTTAAATTTTGGCATTTATATTGAATAAACCGCGGTCGCACCCCCGCCTAATTTGTACAGTGAACCTTTTGCGTAAATACTTTTCGGTCAAGGGGCATTTCGCGTTTCGATTGGTTTTCTCCCCTACAGCTTAGACGCTTTCCGCCGCACCAGCAGCAAAACGCAGTAATCCGCCGAAGCCCAGCACAGCTTCCCGCCGACGCCGCCAGTTCCGGCCGTCGCCTCCCACGCCCTTCTACCAGCGCCACCAGTACCAGACGGACATGGCTAGATTGACTCGGCTAGTGATCCTGATCGGTCGGAAACGCTTCCTTCTGCCTGTTAAATACTTTCAGACGAATCTAGAATACCTTTTACTCTACGAGTAACGGATATAAAAATAAATACCTTTTGTTCAGCTCCTATTATTGCTTTGCTCACTTACTAACTTTCAATAGATGAGCGACGAGCGGTTTCGTTCGAATAGAGCGGTCAGTAAAGCACCGATTCGTTTTTAAGGTCTTACGAAAGAAGGGCTTTGTTTGATTGAATTTACAATAAGGTCTGTTAAATATTATATTTTTCGAAAATTAGCTAAAAAGTCTAAGATGACACCACCTAAACAAGCGGACCCTCTGAAATGTAAAAACGCTTATTTTTATATCGATGGACATCGATGGATGATTTTAAGAAAATCGGTCTTACCAGGCCTCGCCATCGCTAAGATATTAAACCAGAGATGTCGATGGAGGCGAGTAACCGGTATCTGATAGTCGAGCTACTCGACTATAGCATTCTACTTCGTTTTCGGAATGCACATGGCTATAAGAATAAGAAAAAAATCTCCTTTCAATGTTTAAAAAATATTTAAAAATTGGGCGCTAGACGGGTTTTAGAGCTATAGTCGCTACTCAAGATGCCCACGAATCTACATGCCAAATCTCAAATTTCTAGCTTTTATAGCTTCCGAGATCACAGTGTTCATAAGGACGGACAGCCAAACAGACAGAAGGGCAGACGGACATGGCTAAACCCACTCGGATAGTGATCGTGATCATGAATATGTATTCTTTAAGGGTCGAAAACGGTTCCTTCTACCTGATACATACTTTCCACCGAATCTAGTATAACACTTTACTCTACGAAGAACAGGTATAAACTGCATATTTCGGCAATGCCACAAAAATGTGTAAAACCAAATGCACGTTTAATAAAACATATGCCAAAAATCCGACTTTTGGCGAATATCTTCTAAACGGGTCTTTGTAAATTTTTTTAATTCTGGGCATGGTTGTGTAACATTTTTTCAATACAAATTAGATTTATGAGCAGAATTTATTTTTTAGATTTATAAAATGTTTTCCTTAATCGTTGATATAAGTGAATCTCTAATAATTTTAGTAGCACCAATGGAAGTCATTTGAAATGCCGAGTTGAGTAATAAAAGAAAATTATACCTTTGGGTTTTTTGAAATATTATCTTCCACTCTTGGGAATACCTTTTTTATTTCATAATATTGAACAATCAAACGACTTTATCACAGGAACAACCTGCAAGGGTTTAGAAACTTCGTCGTGCTAAAAATAGCTTCCTTTCTTGTTTTTCAGAACTATTAAATTTTTTATTAATTTTTAAGACAAATGCTATCGGTTAAAGTCAAATCACTGCTATATTATAATAACATATATCAAGAAATAACAATCGACGTATTAATTTAAAAAGACTAAGGGAATTTGTAATTTGTACAAACCAATGACGTTGTGTAAGTTGTTTTTGGTTCGATCCCGCTAACCTATATAATTATATTTATAATAATATTTGTACCCTTTACTCGTAGAGTAAAAGGGTATTATAGAATCATCGGAAAGTATGTAACAGGCAGAGGGAAGCGTTTCCGACTTCATAATGTATATATATTCTTGATCCGAGTCGATCTAGCCATGTCCGCCTGTCCGCCAATAGCTATGCTATTGAGATTTGGCATGCAGATTCCTGAGCTTCTTATGCAGCTCAAGTTTGTTTCAGCAGCGTGCCACGCCCACTCTAACGCCCACAAACCACCCAAAACTGGGGCTCATACAGTTATTTATAACTGTAAACTTAATTTAAGCTGAAATGTATTATTCTCATCAATACTTATCGTTTTAACCAAAAAAAAGTTTGCCACGCTTACTTTACGCCCACAAGTCGCCCACAAACTTCCAAAAATCGTAAATATGAATGATAGATAATTTTGATTTCAAATATAAATTCCGTAGCATTGAGCGCAGCCCATGTTTGTTACGCGAATATGCCATGCGCACTAACGCCCCCAAACCGCCCAAACCTGTTGCGACCACAATTTTTATGACAGATAAAAAGCTATAACTGAAACGTATTAGTCTCGTCAATACCTATCGATTGACCAAAAAAAAGTTTCCATGTCCACTGTAACGCCCATAATACTTAAATCTGTCTACCCCCGGTAGGTGGCGCATTTCAATCTCGTTTTGCATATATACTGAGTAACGGGTATCTGATACTCGTGGTACTCGACTATAGCGTTCTTCCTTGTTTTATTTATGTTTATATTTATTCCAGTATACATTTTTTTAACGATGATTCGTGTTCTGTTAGGCAAACGGCAATACTTTTCCGAAGAATAAAATGTCAGTAATACCAATAACACCTTTTCACAACACACAACTGAACATTTTTAAAAATTAATTTTAGTTTAAGCAGTAAGTTAAAAATATATACAGTTAAAACAATTCATACAATTTAAAGCTGTGTTATTACAGAAGAATCAATAACAGCTAGTAATTTGTCACACATTAATGATGTTTTTGTATCAGTGTCAGAAAATAAACAACATTCCATGTACTCTTGAGGCACCATTTGCATTTTTGATTTTGATATTTCATTTCGTACTTCTAATATGTCCATATTTTTTTCTATATTCACATCTTGAGATATTGGAAGGGCACCGATTTCACTAAGTTTTCCTGCATAGCTATTTATAATACATTGCCTTGAGTTGAGTTCAACCACATCAAGTGATCTCTCTGCTGCCAATGTCTTAAGTCTTTTGGCCATTTGGCGGTTAATACGCTGAAAAATAAAAAAATTTTATTACTAAATTAATTATATCCAATATATAGATGTGTGTTATTATCCTCAGAATAAAGTAAAAGATTTGGTTATGGTGGCCAACGGCCAAGCTTGTTCTTTATTGATTGATGGTCATAATTCGAGTGACTTACAGCTAGCTATTCGCGGCTGCGCTGCCTGCAAACATTGTCAGCGGCCGTCATGTATATATAAAAGTAAGTGCTCACAAAAGTATTTGGCTGATAGCAGCGAAAGCGCGAGAGAAGTTGTATATGCATTCATTGTATGTGTCTGCACTCAGGCCATGGGAACATGCTGACACTAGCACTTCCCATAAGTTGGGCTCATGGTCGCATTCTTATTTTGGCTGGCCGCACGAGTTTAGCGGCCGAGAGTTTTGTATTTCTTTAAGTACACTGTAACACAATGTTGGTGTCGGTACAGTGGGTACTCGCTACAATGATATATGCATACTTTTATGAAAACTATATTATATTATAACATATTTATTTATTTAAGATAATACTCTAGTTTACGGTCCTGACCCCCGAATTTTAAGAAAATATTAACCTTGACGGACCTCGAATTCTAAAGAATTTACTTTAACAAAGAAATGCGCATTGCCATGGTTTTCTTGTAATGTAGTAATTGAATGTCGTTTGCTATAAAAACAAAGGTGCTTTTCATTCCATAAGTATTTCTTTTTCCTGAAGAAACACAGATTACACACCACGGCATATTTTCTGCGACTATCAATTTATACTATGCAAGGAATATTTATTTGATCTGCTTAAAAAAACTTGTAAAAATCGTGAACTTTAAAATTATCAAAGTATTCCCTAAGCTGTTGAATTGCTGATTTGTTGAAAATTCAATTAAATTTCAGCAATTAAAAGTTCCCTGTTAAGTTTTCTATCTGCTCTATCAGCTGTTTGTCAGATTGTGAAATTCCCAGGCTGTGTTTACCAAAGGTTATGTTTAATATTAAGGAAAATGCCGAAACTAAGGCAAAAACTAAACTATTAGAATTGCTAACGGGCAGCATCCTACCAGATATCCTTTACGGTACGTAAGATGGTTATTTGTTGTTTTATTACATTAAGAGGAATCACTTTTAGAACAGGATGGTTTAATAGTATTAATGACTGCACAGGTTCTTTAATAACCTTTTGGTAGAACTTCTTAGCAGTCGGTTTCTCTGAGAATATAAAATTATTATTATTTATTATTATTATCAATTAGTAATAATTTTTACTTACTTCAAGCTTCTCTGGACAACCCTTACCATTTCCCAAACCATTTCCACAATTATTGCCAAAGCTTCGGTTGTCCCTTTGAACGACCTGGCATACTCCCGTTTGCACTACACCGAAAAATCGAAAATGTTCTTAAAAATAAAATTAAATTTATTCTGAGTCTGCATGGGGCTGGGCAGAATCAGAGAAGGTGTTCTACCGTTTCTTCTTCTTCTTCATCCCAACAGCTTCTGCAGAAATCATTTTGCGGGGCTTTTAGCCTGCCGGCATGTGCGCCAACAAGCCAGTGGCCTGTAAGAGCTCGAATCAACATGCCACACTCTGTGCGGCTGAGTTTGAGTAACTCCGAGGTCCTTTTGTTGTTTATCGCAGGCCATGTCTGGTGAGATATACGACACTGTGGTGCGTTTTGCCAATGGGTGTTGGCTAGTGTGTTGAAGAAGTTTTTTATATTTAGCTTGCAAGTAGCCATGGGCGTACCGACATTCTCCTCTCCTGGGAGGAGAGGCTTGGTGGTGCCCTGCCTGGCTAATTCGTCCGCTATGCAGTTGCCTACGATGTCCCGGTGACCCGGAACCCGTATTAGGCTGATAGTAAACGGATTTGCCATCTCGTGGAGAGATCTGCGACAGTCTGCTATTGTACGGGAGTTGGTGTTTGTCGAGTAGATCGACTTAATAGCCGCTTGGCTGTCACTATATATGTTTAGGTGTCCTCTTTGGAGGCTAAAGTTTCGTAAACAGGTTAGTGCTTCTTTTATAGCGTGGACCTCCGCCTAAAAGACGCTACAGTGGTCCGGGAGCCTGAATGACTTCCTGATATCTAATTGTTCGGAGTATACACCTCCGCTAACGTGTCCTTCTAATTTGGAGCCATCTGTATAGAAACAGATTGCGTCCGACGTGCCCGGTCGGCCCTGCTCCCATTCCTCTCTATCTGGAATCAGGGCCTCAAAGGGTGTGTGACTATATTTAATGGATTTGCATAGATCCGTGATCTTCGGAATCGATTTATCATGCTGGGGAACTTTAGCATGGCCATCCACTGCCCTGTGTCCCTCAGTCGAATAGCTGCCGATTTGGTCCGCAAAGTGTTTGTGGATATTTTCCATTAAAGATGATGGCGTCGTCGACTGCGTATGGTACAACCTTACAACCTCTTCCTTCCAGAATCCGCAGTAGTTTATTTATGGCGATATTCCACAAGAGGGGTGATAGTACACCTCCTTGCGGGGTGCCTCTGTTCACTAGTCTAGTCTAGGTTAAGGTCCCTAGTGTGGCTGTGACCATTCTGCTTATCAGCAATTTATGGATTAGCCTCACTATTGGCGGCTCAAACCCTAGTTCTGTGAGAGATTATTGAAGGCTCCCTCTATATCCAGGAAGGCGATCAGTGTGTATTCCTTGATGCTGAGTGATTTCTCGATGCGGCTTACCACCAAGTGTAGCGCCGATTCGGTTGACTTACCTTTGGTGTAAGCGTGCTGTGCTTCTGATATTTGTGTCGGGTCTACGGTGCCCCTTATGTGTAGGCTTATCATTCTTTCAAAGCTCTTAAGCATGAATGATGTTAGGCTTATTGGCCTAAAATTCATTGCTGTGGTGTGAATGGCCTTCCCTCCCTTGCGAATGAAAACCACCTTTGTTTCTTGCCGCGTAGTTGCCGTTGGTAGTTCTCCTACCGCCAGGATGGATTGGAAGATTTTTTCAACCAGTTTATGGCTATTTGTCCTGCTTGTTGGATGTGAGCCGGTGTTATCCCGTCCGGTCCTGGCGATTTGTATGGTTTGAAACTATGAACGGACCATTTCATGTTGCGGTCTGATAGGAGTGGATCTAATTCGATTCCCTCTCCTGCTCCTCTTTCAGGAGGATGACCTACGTGTTGGCTCCCCGGGAAGTGAGTGTCTAGGAGCAGGTCCAAGGACTCTTTACTGGAGTCATGGTCAGAACATTTGCTTTTTGAAGATAGCCCAATGGCGCGGCTGTCCTAGAGACTATTTTCCTGAGCCTTGCGGCATCAGTTGTTCGTAGTTCTCATACCGTAAGGATGGAGTGGAAGATTTTTTTCAACCGCTGGCTATTAGTCCTGCTTGTTGGATGTGTGCCGGTGTTATCCCGTCCGGTCCCTACAATTTGTATGGTTTGAAACCTTGAATGGACTATTTCATGTTGCGGTCTGAAAGGAGGAGATTACTTCAGATCTCAGATGACGGCACTTCTTTCTGGAGAGTGAACTGTTTGTTGGCTCCCTGGAAAGTGAACGACTAGGAGCAGATCCAAGGACTCTTTACTGGAGTCTGACCACGATCCATTTGCCTTCTGGAGATAGCCCAAAGGCGCGGCTTTCTTAGAGAGTATTTTCCTGAGCCTTGCGGCATCAGTTGTTTTTCCTATATCAGAGCAGAAGGTCTGCCATGCAGTTCGTTTGGCTCTTCTAATGGCCTTTTTGTAAGAGGCTAGATCATGCTTGTAGTTCTGTCAGTTAGTGTCCTCATTTCCCACCTTGGCTCTGTTAGACAGGCATCCGCAGTTGGTTCTGAGGATAGATAGTTGTTGTGTGCACCATGAGTGTTTTTTCCTTCCCCTTGTTGTTCCTGTAGGGCATGCAACTTTGAAGGCAGTGTTGCATGCTTCTGTGAATTTATCTACGGTTCAGTCCAGCTCCTGTGGAGCTTTCTGGCGGTTCCATGGGGAGGATATTCGTTAGAACTTCTTTGTACCTGTGCCAATCGGCTCGTCTGGGGTTAGCGAAACTGACCGGCAATGGCGAGTCAAGGGACAATATTGTTTTTATGAATCTAAGGTCTGAAAAAGAGTGCTCGTCAGACCCTGACCAGTTTTTGACTGCGCCTACGAGTGAGTCTGATACCAATGTTAGATCTATGATCGCTTGGCAAGTTTTAGTTATGAAGGTAGGGACGTTGCCCCTATTGCATAAGAATAGGTTCCAATTTAGAATAAAATCAAAAAGAGACTCACTATTGTCGTTATTGTTTGGGCAAACCCACTGGGTGTGATGGGCGTTGGCGTCAGAGCCTATTACCAAACCTTTCTTGAGCTTTTCGCATTCCTCTGCCAGTCCCCTGACCAGCGCATCTGGGGGTTTTCCTTTTCTAAGGCCCGGCTTACTGCGGTGCTATCTCCGTTGCTGTAATTGCGAAGCAGAAATATACTAAGATGGCTTTTGGCTAATATGCAGGTTCGAATTTTACCTTCTTTGGGGGGAACAAGGACTAGGTCGGCTCCGCCTTCGGTCAGGCGATGCAAAAGTGCAACAGACGCTGTAAGCAGAAAGCGAAGCAGAAATATACTAAGATGCCTTTTGGCTAATATGCAGGATCGAATTTTAGCTTCTTCGAAGTCAAGCATAAGCTTGTATTCCTTTGTTACTATTCCAGCAATATTGCCTCCCACCACCAAAGGTTCCTGTACTAGGACTTCGTCGGCTCCGCCTTCGGTCAGGCGAAACAAAAAGTAAGCAGAGCCGCTTTTCTTCCTTTTTTCCATACACCATGGCTCTCGGTCTCGTCGCAAATTAGATTCACATCTCCAATTTGTGTATGCTCCACATGATTGAACAACTTAGCTAGTCGGGTTAGAGTCGGTAAGTACTCCAGGATCCAACGTTTCCAGAAGGTCTGCTGCCGAATATGCCATTGCTTTTTCAGGCAAACTTTTCGCAGCTACCGGTGTTTGTACATGGTTTGGGCAACCAAGCAAAAATAATGTGGATGAAGTGAAATCGATCGGTATGAGTGTTAAAGGACGGGAACTAATACGGTATTCAGCTTCATTTAACAGACATTGAAAAGTTTCAACCAGAGGTATCTTTTCTACGTACCAAACGGTTCCATGGTCCACCAGCAGCAGGATTGCCTGGCATATTAAATACCCAGTCAATACCACAGCGAACACTCTACATTGGGAGTTGAATAACGCTACCCACCTTTTTTCACGTCGCCTATCCAAGTAAGCTACCAAGATAATCCAACGTACAGGAAGTAAGATAAGATTTTGCATAACTGACAGTTGGTCCTAATGGTTTTAGCTAAACGGAGAGTATATGGTACCCAAAATATTTGTTTAATGGATCAGATCATGGTGTCCAAATTTTGGTGTTTACACAGATCATGATGATGCTGAGCGATGAGTAAAGTTTGTTTTTGGGTTTTGGGCAACGCAAGTAGCCTTATCAATACGAACTGCTAGGCGAAGAACACCGTCGTCATCCAACTCGGGCGGAAGGTTCCATATGGGACTGGAATTGGTTATAGGTTGACCATTTTTTAACTGAGTTACTTCTTGGTGGTAGTGTAGACTTTTTAAAGGACTTATTTTTGAACTGGTCGGTGGCACGGCGAACCCAACAATAAACTCGCAATAGTTTCTCGTATTTACTAAATTTGTCTATCATATCGAGTGTCATGTCCTGAATAGCAATAAATACAAATTTTGGACGTAATTCGCTTTCATGGTAGTGAGATTTGGGAAAATGTTGAAGTAGTTTCATTACTTTATTTTCGGTATTTAATTTATTTTGAATTTGTTTAACTATTAGGAATTTAGTACATACAAGTTATAAAAGTTAAACTTTGCGCATAGTATTTGTTGTGTAAATTTTTTTCTGATTTGTTTATAATTTTCGTCTAGTCCCCTATTAGCTCGATTGTGCGTTTCCTCTATTATTATAGCTCTATCTTTGGCGTTTTCTACGTCTTGTAAAATTATCCGCGTAAAAAGAAATTTGTTAGTAAATTTATTTTTGAAAGATTCTTTTGTTAGGTGGAAGATACTCTCTTAATATGGTTACTAAGTTATAAACTGTATCATATTCGATTATGCGTCTCGTCTTGTCAAAAATTTCCGTTGTTAATAACAATTGTTGTTTAAATTGTTTTAACGGTTTACGGGTCTCTTGTGTTACATTTTCAAAACTACTTTCAGCAGAAGACATTTGTGTTGATCTCAGTTTGTTTGATCAGAAACGTTTATATCGCTGTTTGTAATATTATTTATCTGTATCCGTGATAATGCATCGGCTACAACATTTGTTGTTCGGGGCTTGTATATTGTTTTCGGGGTAAAACTTTCAATGAAGAATACCATCTTATCATTTCTACGTTTGAATTTTGATCCGAAATTGTAAACGATAAGGATTGATGGTCCGTTTGAATTTCTATGCCAATTACTCCATAAAAATAATTTCGGAGATTTTTTATGTCATAAAGTTGTTTCGTCTTGTTTAATGTTTTAGAAATAAACGTAATTGGCTTATTATCTTGTGTTAGAACTAAAGTACTTTTCTCTCTTTTCAACTCTTTTCAAACTTTAATAATTTTAGGAATATCCCGCGCTGCCGCGTATGGAAATGGGGTTTCAAGGATGGAATCCAACAAAAAGCTTGCTTAAGCTTCAGCAAGAATACTATAGAAATGAAAACGTGCGAGTTGCAGGGAAACATTAATGCGACATGGAGCGTCACAAACTGGATGTGGAAAAGCAGCTGGCTGAACTCCGAAATATTAACTTAAGAATTAATCTGCTTGAAATGGAGATAGAACAGACAAAAGCAAGGAAAAAATTCAGGTTTTTTGATTAATATTGTATTTTACTTTTTACTAATGTTGATACTTTGTGATACTGAAATCCGAAAAGGCTGAAGCTTCATATCTGAAATAAGTTTAAATCACTATTATTAATAATAAAACGAAAATATAATCTTTTTTAGCGAAGTATTCACTAATCAAAATTTTCCTGTCTTCCGGTCACATCATTCCTGTTTTCCTGAACCGTTTCATCAATATTGGAGTTTTTCCTTGGTTTATATTTTTCCCATCAGGTATGAAACTACTACTGCCATGGTGTTTAAAGAAACCCGGATGCCCGTAGATACAACTGGAAACCGTATTTTCAGAACTCTAAAGAAGCGTTCTATTTTATTACGAGTTCGTATTTGTGACTCATTGTATAGTCTCTCAGCTGCAGATCTAGGATTTAGAAGTGGAGTCATCATATATTCAGTAGTTTTGTATCCTTCATCTCCTAAAATGTAATGATTTTTAAATTCGCCGTTGTCGAGACGATACTTAAGGCGACTGTTGTTAAGAATGGTGCTGTCGTGTGAAGATCCAGGCCATCTGGCAACCAAATTTGTTGGCAGAACATTCAATAAACAGTATCATTTTCTGACATGCGTGATGCCTTAGATTGCATCAAGAACTTTGGGAAACTTTGATATGTTATAAAAGTCCATTGTAGTGTCTTCTTTGCTCATCAATTCCATATTTTTATGTTCCTGGCTCAGCATTGCAATCGCTTCTGATACTTCTTTGACCGCTCGGGATGCAGAGGGAAGGCTGACACCACAGAAGTCTCCTGCCGTTATTAGGAAGCAGACGCTTGCATAAAATCGTAGAGCCAACAAGAATTTGGCATATAATTTTGTTAATATTTTATAAGTAGTAGTATGCCCACATATTGAATACCCACTGTACCAAGAATACTTAAAGGGTACACACAGTAACACTTTGACGCAGTGAACCGATCAGTATGCCTTGGCCTGCCCACAGAAAGTGCAGGCGGCAGCATAATTGTCACTCGCGAACCTCACATGGATATGAACTCAAGTGTATGTACATATACCCTCGTGCTCCTGCCTAAGCGACCATAGCTACATATTAGTTAACTAAGTTAACAGGCCGACGGCGATGACCGATCTTACAAGAGCTCGCTCCACACCGGCTGATGACACATCGTCTGGCACGATGCCCTGCATAGCCGGCAAACACAGCACATTTGCGTGGCCACTACGAAGTTAAATTTTTGTTAGCTTTAAGTCAGTTCCCTCTGACAGTCATTAAATAAAGAACAGAAGTTCTCTGCAAAACAACTCCGGCAACTGCCTTTAAATTTGTATTGATTTGATCTAGACTGAGTCTCTAGGCCTGCAAGAAAAGGAGGATAGTTTCCTCCCAGCATAATCTTCATAGTTCTGCAACTGATGGTTTAGGGCCAACCGGCCCGTATAAAAAGAAACTATAGCAATTATTTATCGAATGTAATATCATTTTTCGTCAGAATTGTTGATATCAGAAATCTTTGTTAAAGGCGCGTTCGCCACTACTTTTTACCTCGTTAAGAGGTGTTTTTGTTTGATTCATTAACATCACAAATTTTGGTTTTTAAATTAAAGTTTTCTGCCATTGTCTTAATGTGTTTATATTTTCAGAAAGTATTACAACTGTTAAATCATTAGCCTTTTTCAAGTCAGACTTTATTAAATAAATTATTTTTAAAGCCTGCCGTATTTAAGGAAAATGTGGTGCAAGACGTCTTAAAAATAATAAGACAGAATGACAATTATTTTCACATTCATAACAGAAAGACTTGTGTCCTCCCTTTTTATACCCGTTACTCGAAGAGTAAAAGGGTATACTAGATTCGCCGAAAAGTATGAAACAGGCAGAAGGAAGAGTTATATATCCATTATATAGCCATGTCCGTCTGTCCGTATGAACGCTGAGATCTCGGAAACTATACAAGCTACAATACTGGGAATAGGCGTGTGGATTCCTGCGCAGCGCAAGTTTGTTTCAGCGGAGTGCCACGCATACTCTAACGCCCACAAACCGCCCAAAACTGTGGCTCCTAAAGTTTTGAAGCTAGAAAAAAATTTTAACTGAAATATCGTTATCGTTAATACCTATCGATTGACCCAAAAAAATTTTGCCACGCCCACTCTAACGACCATAACGCTTAAATCTGTCTACCGCCGGTAGGTGGCGCATTTCAATCTCGCTTTGCTGCTTAACTATCTCCATTTCCCTTTGGTTCCTTTAGCTGAGTAACGGGTATCTGATAGTCGAGGTACTCGACTATAGCGTTCTTCCTTGTTTTTAATACATTTAATTCATGGAAATTATATTCAGGAGGGGAATCCTCTACAACGAATTCGATTGAGTAAACATCAATATTTTCGAAAAAAGAGATATCTTCTGAATTTAAATTAACAAATTATGTTATAAGTGAAAAATATTGATCATAGATATTTATTTTCTTTATATTACACATATTGGGGTTACATTGCCATTTTCCTTTATTGTGCTGCTGGTTTTCAAAAAGATTTTCCATTTTACCTCCTGAACTTAAAGCCAAAACGGTTTCCCTTCTTAGGGAACTATACGATGCATTTGAGAAGTACGATTCAGAGTGCCGTGTATGCAATGACGGGCCCAATAATTATGAAAACTCAGGGTCTGATATTGAATCACCACTATTTTTTATTAAAACGTATTTTTCCTAAAGGATGCAGACTTTTTTACGAATTTATAATAATAGATCTGTAATGATTTTTATCTGATGATTATTTCCGTCAGTATTAACTAAATGTTTTGCTAAACCATGAATACTGAATTCCAATTTAAACAAATTTCCAAGACTTCAGAAATCTGAGTCCTCACTACGATCTTTGTCATTTCAGTTGTAATTGCAAACTTTTGAACTGCGTTGTCTGCTTTGGTGAATAAATTTTTGATTTTTTCGCATTAATTGTGTTTTTCCGTCGGCTAAAACGTTTTCAAACCACTTGATTATCAAGACACAAAATGTGTTGCTCTTTTGTTTTATTATTTTTATTTATTCTGTGCCTGCTTGCTTCTTTTTCAAGCCTATTTTTTTGAACTTCTGTTTCACGAGATCTGTTAAATATAATTCTTTATGCATTTTTATAAAGTCTATTAAGTCGCTCTTCTTCTGTCTCCTTTAATCTTATTTCTGAAGATTCTCGTGCCTTTTGTTTAAATCTTTTGAGGCGGCTTTCTGCAGTCTCAACAGATGCTTTTAGCGCAGTTCTGGATGCGACCTTTTCTAACCTTCCAATTTGGTCTTCTTCCGTCTCCAATAATCTTTTCAAATTATTTCTATCATTGTTTTTCTTAAGTCTTTTACTGGCACCAACAGATGTCTCAATATGTCTTACCATATCTGAATACACAGCTTTATTATGATTACTTTTAAATTTTTTGGTAGGATACATTTCATTTACCGTATCAAGTTTTCTTTTAAAGTTAGCGTTTATTGGTTTTCTTCGACGATCAACCATTATATATGTTGTTCAAAAATAAAAGATCTCTTTGAATATTATTAAAGGTAGTTTATTTATGTGTAGATTTTATACACCTTACTTTTTAAAGAAAATGTTTTGTTCTTGTAATTATATATTGCAATTTTTTATACCCGTTACTCGTAGAGTAAAAGGGTATACTAGATTCGTCGGAAAGTATGTAACAGGCAGAAGGAAGCGTTTCCGACCCCACAAAGTATATATATTCTTGATCAGGATCACTAGCCGAGTCGATCTAGCCATGTCCGTCTGTCCGTCTGTCCGTCTGTCCGTCTGTCTGTCCGGATGAACGCTGAGATCTCGGAAACAATGAGAGCTAGGCTATTGAGATTTGGCGAGCAGATTCCTGAGCTTCTTACGCAGCGCAAGTTTGTTTCAGTACAGTGCCACGCCCACTCTAACGCCCACAAACCGCCCAAAACTGTGGCTCCTACAGTTTTAGTGCTAGAGTAAAAATTTTAACTGAAATGTATTGTTCTTATCAATACCTATCGATTGACCCAAAAAAAAAGTTTGCCACGCCCACTTTTACGCCCACAAACCGCGAAAACCTGTGACGCCCACAATTTTCATGCTAGATAAAAAATTTTAACTGAAATGTATTGGTCTCGTCAATACCTATCGATTGATCCAAAAACAAATTTGCCACACCCACTCTAACGCCCATAACGCTTAAATCTGTATACCGCCGGTAGGTGGCGCATTTTAATCTCGCTTTGCTGCTTGCATATCTCCATTTAGCTGAGTAACGGGTATCTGATAGTCGAGGTACTCGACTATAGCGTTCTTCCTTGTTTTTTTTTGTACCCGTTACTAGTAGAGTAAAAGTGTATACTAGATTCGTTGGAAAGTATGTAACAGGCAGAAGGAAGCGTTTCCGACCCCATAAAGTATCGTATATAAACTCTTGATCAGGATCACTAGACGAGTCAATCTAGCCATGTCCGTCTGTTCATCCGTACGGATGAACGCTGAGATCTCGGAAACTATAAGAGCTAGGCTATTGATATTTGGCATGCAGAGGTTCTTACGCAGCGCAACTTTGTTTCAGCAGAGTGCCACGCCCACTATAACGCCCACAAACCGCCCACAACCTTCAAAAAATCGTAGATATGAACGCGGATATTTTGGAAAGTATCATTGATAGAGAATTGAGATTTCAGATTTATTCAGATTTGTTACGCGAATATGCCACGCCCACTCTAACGCGCATTTCCATCTCGATTTGCTGCTTGCATATCTCCATTTCCCTTTGGTCCCTTTAGCTAAGTAACGGGTATCGGGTAACGGGTCGAGGTACTCGACTATAGCGTTCTTCCTTGTTGTTTTTGTGATG
Source organism: Drosophila suzukii (assembly GCF_043229965.1). Taxonomy (NCBI): domain Eukaryota; kingdom Metazoa; phylum Arthropoda; class Insecta; order Diptera; family Drosophilidae; genus Drosophila; species Drosophila suzukii. Next base: position 3,175,118 of record NW_027255895.1, on the reverse strand, counting down.
ACGGATGTCTGGTGTGGCGATGAGGTGCAGTTAGTTCGTCGAGGTCTCGCGACGGTGTGGGTTGGCTAGGGCATCGTTGCGTTCGTCTGCCACTGGTCCGTGTAATCTCCGGATGGAGGGCTGGAGATATGACGTCTGGCAGGAACTCGCAAAGACTGGGTCCGATTCATAAACCGATCCATAAACCATAAAATAATACGATTAAAATCAACCAAGAACAATTTTTTTAAAAATTATTATTTCATTATTTCACTGATTGTTTCTTTAACAACTATACGATATTTTCGTTCGATTTTGGTAAAATTATATTCGGAATTCAGAACTTATAAAAAAAATGTATTTCCAAGTGTAGGAGGTTATATATTTTTATTTAGGAGGATATAATTTTGTAAAATTTGTAGGAGGTTATATGTTAAAAAACAGCAAAGATATAATTTTGTAAAATTTTTATATCCGATTGTTCCTATGGGAGCTTTAAATATAGTTTCAGCCCGATAGCTTTAAAACTGATGGACTAGTTTTTTTTGTGCAGAAACGGACGGACATGGCTAGATCGACTCGTCTAGTCATGCTGATCAAGAATATATATACTTTATGGGGCCGGAAACGTCTCCTTCACCGCGTTGCAAAATTCTGACTGAAATTCTATACCCTCTGCAAGGGTATTGTACGCCGCGGTATAGCGGGGTACCGGTGGCGCTGGTAGAAAGGCGTGGAAGGCGACGGCCGGAACTGGCGGCGTCGGCGGGAAGCTGTGCTGGGCTTCGGCGGATTACTGCGTTTTGCTGCTGGTGCGGCGGAAAGCGTCTAAGCTGTAAAGGAGAAAACTAATGGAAACGCGAAATGCCCCTTGACCGAAAAGTATTTACGCAAAAGGTACAAATTAGGCGGGGGTGCGACCGCGGTTTATTCAATATGAATGCAAAAATTGAACTATTTAAGTCTAAGCTCAGTTCCGCGCTCCAAAGCGCAGCGGAGACTTCACGGAGGGGAGCTGGGAACAGAGCGGGAGAGCGAGAGAGCGGTGCAGTTGGATAGCGGGGCCGGGGTCCAGATAAGCCGGACATTGGGCCTGAACATTCCGCCCCCTCGCAATCGCTAGCGTTGCAAAAAGAGACCCCGGCCAGTCACCTACGCCTTAAGCCTACGAAGTTAAATTTTTGTTAGCTTTAAGTCAGTTCCCTCTGACAGTCATTAAATAAAGAACAGAAGTTCTCTGCAAAACAACTCCGGCAACTGCCTTTAAATTTGTATTGATTTGATCTAGACTGAGTCTCTAGGCCTGCAAGAAAAGGAGGATAGTTTCCTCCCAGCATAATCTTCATAGTTCTGCAACTGATGGTTTAGGGCCAACCGGCCCGTATAAAAAGAAACTATAGCAATTATTTATCGAATGTAATATCATTTTTCGTCAGAATTGTTGATATCAGAAATCTTTGTTAAAGGCGCGTTCGCCACTACTTTTTACCTCGTTAAGAGGTGTTTTTGTTTGATTCATTAACATCACAAATTTTGGTTTTTAAATTAAAGTTTTCTGCCATTGTCTTAATGTGTTTATATTTTCAGAAAGTATTACAACTGTTAAATCATTAGCCTTTTTCAAGTCAGACTTTATTAAATAAATTATTTTTAAAGCCTGCCGTATTTAAGGAAAATGTGGTGCAAGACGTCTTAAAAATAATAAGACAGAATGACAATTATTTTCACATTCATAACAGAAAGACTTGTGTCCTCCCTTTTTATACCCGTTACTCGAAGAGTAAAAGGGTATACTAGATTCGCCGAAAAGTATGAAACAGGCAGAAGGAAGAGTTATATATCCATTATATAGCCATGTCCGTCTGTCCGTATGAACGCTGAGATCTCGGAAACTATACAAGCTACAATACTGGGAATAGGCGTGTGGATTCCTGCGCAGCGCAAGTTTGTTTCAGCGGAGTGCCACGCATACTCTAACGCCCACAAACCGCCCAAAACTGTGGCTCCTAAAGTTTTGAAGCTAGAAAAAAATTTTAACTGAAATATCGTTATCGTTAATACCTATCGATTGACCCAAAAAAATTTTGCCACGCCCACTCTAACGACCATAACGCTTAAATCTGTCTACCGCCGGTAGGTGGCGCATTTCAATCTCGCTTTGCTGCTTAACTATCTCCATTTCCCTTTGGTTCCTTTAGCTGAGTAACGGGTATCTGATAGTCGAGGTACTCGACTATAGCGTTCTTCCTTGTTTTTAATACATTTAATTCATGGAAATTATATTCAGGAGGGGAATCCTCTACAACGAATTCGATTGAGTAAACATCAATATTTTCGAAAAAAGAGATATCTTCTGAATTTAAATTAACAAATTATGTTATAAGTGAAAAATATTGATCATAGATATTTATTTTCTTTATATTACACATATTGGGGTTACATTGCCATTTTCCTTTATTGTGCTGCTGGTTTTCAAAAAGATTTTCCATTTTACCTCCTGAACTTAAAGCCAAAACGGTTTCCCTTCTTAGGGAACTATACGATGCATTTGAGAAGTACGATTCAGAGTGCCGTGTATGCAATGACGGGCCCAATAATTATGAAAACTCAGGGTCTGATATTGAATCACCACTATTTTTTATTAAAACGTATTTTTCCTAAAGGATGCAGACTTTTTTACGAATTTATAATAATAGATCTGTAATGATTTTTATCTGATGATTATTTCCGTCAGTATTAACTAAATGTTTTGCTAAACCATGAATACTGAATTCCAATTTAAACAAATTTCCAAGACTTCAGAAATCTGAGTCCTCACTACGATCTTTGTCATTTCAGTTGTAATTGCAAACTTTTGAACTGCGTTGTCTGCTTTGGTGAATAAATTTTTGATTTTTTCGCATTAATTGTGTTTTTCCGTCGGCTAAAACGTTTTCAAACCACTTGATTATCAAGACACAAAATGTGTTGCTCTTTTGTTTTATTATTTTTATTTATTCTGTGCCTGCTTGCTTCTTTTTCAAGCCTATTTTTTTGAACTTCTGTTTCACGAGATCTGTTAAATATAATTCTTTATGCATTTTTATAAAGTCTATTAAGTCGCTCTTCTTCTGTCTCCTTTAATCTTATTTCTGAAGATTCTCGTGCCTTTTGTTTAAATCTTTTGAGGCGGCTTTCTGCAGTCTCAACAGATGCTTTTAGCGCAGTTCTGGATGCGACCTTTTCTAACCTTCCAATTTGGTCTTCTTCCGTCTCCAATAATCTTTTCAAATTATTTCTATCATTGTTTTTCTTAAGTCTTTTACTGGCACCAACAGATGTCTCAATATGTCTTACCATATCTGAATACACAGCTTTATTATGATTACTTTTAAATTTTTTGGTAGGATACATTTCATTTACCGTATCAAGTTTTCTTTTAAAGTTAGCGTTTATTGGTTTTCTTCGACGATCAACCATTATATATGTTGTTCAAAAATAAAAGATCTCTTTGAATATTATTAAAGGTAGTTTATTTATGTGTAGATTTTATACACCTTACTTTTTAAAGAAAATGTTTTGTTCTTGTAATTATATATTGCAATTTTTTATACCCGTTACTCGTAGAGTAAAAGGGTATTCTAGATTCGTCGGAAAGTATGTAACAGGCAGAAGGAAGCGTTTCCGACCCCACAAAGTATATATATTCTTGATCAGGATCACTAGCCGAGTCGATCTAGCCATGTCCGTCTGTCCGTCTGTCCGTCTGTCCGTCTGTCTGTCCGGATGAACGCTGAGATCTCGGAAACAATGAGAGCTAGGCTATTGAGATTTGGCGAGCAGATTCCTGAGCTTCTTACGCAGCGCAAGTTTGTTTCAGTACAGTGCCACGCCCACTCTAACGCCCACAAACCGCCCAAAACTGTGGCTCCTACAGTTTTAGTGCTAGAGTAAAAATTTTAACTGAAATGTATTGTTCTTATCAATACCTATCGATTGACCCAAAAAAAAAGTTTGCCACGCCCACTTTTACGCCCACAAACCGCGAAAACCTGTGACGCCCACAATTTTCATGCTAGATAAAAAATTTTAACTGAAATGTATTGGTCTCGTCAATACCTATCGATTGATCCAAAAACAAATTTGCCACACCCACTCTAACGCCCATAACGCTTAAATCTGTATACCGCCGGTAGGTGGCGCATTTTAATCTCGCTTTGCTGCTTGCATATCTCCATTTAGCTGAGTAACGGGTATCTGATAGTCGAGGTACTCGACTATAGCGTTCTTCCTTGTTTTTTTTTGTACCCGTTACTAGTAGAGTAAAAGTGTATACTAGATTCGTTGGAAAGTATGTAACAGGCAGAAGGAAGCGTTTCCGACCCCATAAAGTATCGTATATAAACTCTTGATCAGGATCACTAGACGAGTCAATCTAGCCATGTCCGTCTGTTCATCCGTACGGATGAACGCTGAGATCTCGGAAACTATAAGAGCTAGGCTATTGATATTTGGCATGCAGAGGTTCTTACGCAGCGCAACTTTGTTTCAGCAGAGTGCCACGCCCACTATAACGCCCACAAACCGCCCACAACCTTCAAAAAATCGTAGATATGAACGCGGATATTTTGGAAAGTATCATTGATAGAGAATTGAGATTTCAGATTTATTCAGATTTGTTACGCGAATATGCCACGCCCACTCTAACGCGCATTTCCATCTCGATTTGCTGCTTGCATATCTCCATTTCCCTTTGGTCCCTTTAGCTAAGTAACGGGTATCGGGTAACGGGTCGAGGTACTCGACTATAGCGTTCTTCCTTGTTGTTTTTGTGATGACGGATGTCTGGTGTGGCGATGAGGTGCAGTTAGTTCGTCGAGGTCTCGCGACGGTGTGGGTTGGCTAGGGCATCGTTGCGTTCGTCTGCCACTGGTCCGTGTAATCTCCGGATGGAGGGCTGGAGATATGACGTCTGGCAGGAACTCGCAAAGACTGGGTCCGATTCATAAACCGATCCATAAACCATAAAATAATACGATTAAAATCAACCAAGAACAATTTTTTTAAAAATTATTATTTCATTATTTCACTGATTGTTTCTTTAACAACTATACGATATTTTCGTTCGATTTTGGTAAAATTATATTCGGAATTCAGAACTTATAAAAAAAATGTATTTCCAAGTGTAGGAGGTTATATATTTTTATTTAGGAGGATATAATTTTGTAAAATTTGTAGGAGGTTATATGTTAAAAAACAGCAAAGATATAATTTTGTAAAATTTTTATATCCGATTGTTCCTATGGGAGCTTTAAATATAGTTTCAGCCCGATAGCTTTAAAACTGATGGACTAGTTTTTTTTGTGCAGAAACGGACGGACATGGCTAGATCGACTCGTCTAGTCATGCTGATCAAGAATATATATACTTTATGGGGCCGGAAACGTCTCCTTCACCGCGTTGCAAAATTCTGACTGAAATTCTATACCCTCTGCAAGGGTATTGTACGCCGCGGTATAGCGGGGTACCGGTGGCGCTGGTAGAAAGGCGTGGAAGGCGACGGCCGGAACTGGCGGCGTCGGCGGGAAGCTGTGCTGGGCTTCGGCGGATTACTGCGTTTTGCTGCTGGTGCGGCGGAAAGCGTCTAAGCTGTAAAGGAGAAAACTAATGGAAACGCGAAATGCCCCTTGACCGAAAAGTATTTACGCAAAAGGTACAAATTAGGCGGGGGTGCGACCGCGGTTTATTCAATATGAATGCAAAAATTGAACTATTTAAGTCTAAGCTCAGTTCCGCGCTCCAAAGCGCAGCGGAGACTTCACGGAGGGGAGCTGGGAACAGAGCGGGAGAGCGAGAGAGCGGTGCAGTTGGATAGCGGGGCCGGGGTCCAGATAAGCCGGACATTGGGCCTGAACATTCCGCCCCCTCGCAATCGCTAGCGTTGCAAAAAGAGACCCCGGCCAGTCACCTACGCCTTAAGCCTGCGTACAGGCGCGGGAGAGGATCCACCCGAACACCGTCTTCTGGGCTACTGGCAGTCCCTCGTCGACCATGAAGCCTGGCTGTATCACCTTCGGGTAGACGTCCGCGCCCAGGATTAGGGAAATGGTGGCTGGCCAGTAGTAGGGAAACGCGGGTTCTGGGACAATTAGCATATTAATGGCCCCCGGCCCCCCCTCCCCCCCCTCATTAACGTATGCGGGTTCTGGGACAATTAGCATAATCCAATAAATTAACTGATTTTAATGGGCTTTGAAGTCATAAAAATGTCGCGATCATGTCTATAAAGAGTATACTTAATTGCCCCCATCGCCCCCACATCCCCATGTGACAATATTGATAATGTATCCTTCGCCTCATTATGTGCAATTAATAGTCAGGTGAGAAAGGTGCACTTGAGAAAGGTCGCACAACCATAGTATCCAAAGGTTGTTATCTTAGAGGAACATATCCGATCATGTTGGGGAAAGGTGTGATCACGTACCCTTTTGCCTCATTATCACAGGTGTTGCTGTGCACGTGTGAAAGGTCGCACACCCAAAGTATTCAAAGATGGTTATCTTAGAGGAACATGTCCGATCATGTTGGGGAATAATGTTTCCTATGATTGTAAAACTAATTTAGAAATCAAAAGAACCCCAATAAAATAAATCTCACAAGTTAATGATTCTCAGATGTGGAATATTTTCAAATACACATTTTTGTTTCCGTCCCAGAACGTTTAACTGGTAAATTGTCTAAGATTCTCTCCTTTCCACAAATGGGTCATAAACATGTCATAAAAGGGATTCAAGCAAGAGCTACCCGAACATGCGCACCTGTCAATTACCTGACCGCAATAAAAGGGACACATGCACAACCCAGAAGGCGCACGCTCATTGACAAGATCGTGGGCCTCACGCCAACGACCTCATACGACCTCATACGACGTTCCCATAATAGGGGTTGAAATCACGACCGCGCAACAACTCGCAAGTAGCCGACATATCTCAGTCAAGGAAATATTTTCCATTCTCCGTACCTGTAATTTTAACTCGAAATAAAAAGTCAGAAGTTTATTTTGGTACTGCGAACATGTTTTATTATGTTATTTAATCATTTTCATTCTTTTTTCTAGATTATAGTATTTATTCATAATGTTGAGTGCCTCCCTTTTGTAATCCGAAATTCGATGGCATACACAAGTATCAACTCCCTCAGTGGCTGCATCATTGCTCCACACGCAGGTGTCCATATGATTTCCATGAATAGATGTTTTTATACCTCGTTCACATTCAAAGAGTTTTGATTGTATGAACTGGAGCCGTACATAGTGTGCATTGAACAGAATTCCGTCAAATACATTCAAAAAGTTATTTATTTTAACTGAATGCATGTTGTCTATCTAAGTCAACAATCTCGTCTTACCCTTTTAAATATGCTTACACGATTTATAAGGAAATTTCTACAGGTTTTCATCTTCTTCTTTTACCCAAAAATATACATTCTCGAAATTCAACAAATGAAAATCTTTGATTTTTCCTCTTCTCCTTTCCCACCTGCAGCAAAGTATGTGCGACCTCTTCTAACCAACATTCTCCTTAATTCTATGATTTTGTGTCTCCTTTATCGATTTGATGGTGTCCGATTGGTTACACATGTATCAAATATTTTTCAAAATCAATACTTCTCATCTCTTCTAACCAATGAATAGTCGATATAACCTACTAGAATTACCTTAGTTTTTGAATTTAAAAAAATCTTAAGTATGCACCTCTCATCTTCAATATTATCGTACACGCCCACTTCAAACACTATAAATGATCGAGGACAATAGTTAGTCTACCAAAAATAGTCTTGAAGTGGGATACTCTGCTACGTCAAGCACAACTTGAGTAAAAGTGAAAAAAGTGATTGTGAAAAAAGAATTTTACCAAAACGAATAAAATAAAAATGAATAACCAAAATCAGTTTTGTCAATCCTGCAAGTGTTTCTTGCTAAAGAATAAATGGGCAAATCATGTCCGTTCGGAGTTGCATAAGCGAAATGCAATTCAACCCCTTGACGGAAGAGTCAAAAAAATTTCTGAGGGATTCAAGGGAAGAATACTACATTACATGTATGTAAACGATGGATCGGACTTGATCTTACCAGAGAGTTTCTTGAGTGAAGCTGGATTGTCCCTGCTACCTCATCTCAGCATTCTGTTAGAAAGTTATACTTCAGCAAAAGTAAACTTTGAACTGTTTGCAGAGTATATACTTTTTAAAGAAGAATCTGAAGAAATTGATATGAAAAGTTTTCAAAGTAAAATGACGATCATGAATAAAGATTCTGACTTAGAAAATATCTTCCATGAACATACCATGGAAATAATTTCAAAAACACAAGAATTTCAAGAGAGAGATAGTGGATGGTCTCTTATAAAATTGATTCGCTTGGAAATGAATGTGAATCATTATACACCGATGGCTGGTTCATCTTTCATACCACTACCTCGTTTCCTTTTAACGAAAAAAGCAATAGTTAACGTTTGTAACGAAAATGATCATTATTGTTTTAAATGGGCTTTGATTTCTGCCTTAAAAATTGTTAACAGGCCGCAAAGATGTTCGGCATATAATATTGATATATCGCTGGAGATAATTCGTATAAGTGATGAAATAATATTAGATTTCACAGGGTTGACTTTCCCCCTTGAAATAAAATGTATAAAAAATTTTTTAAAGAAGAATACTCATATGAGTTTAAACGTATTCGGATATAATGAAGAGACGAGGGAAATAATTGGACCGCTTTTTCAATCGGAAGTGGAAAAGCCTCTTCATATCAATATGATGTTTTTGGAAGAAGGTGGAAATGGACATTACATGTACATTAAAAATATTTCAAGGTAAATTCTTTTATACATTTTTATCTCTTTTAAGCAATTAACTAATTTGTATATATTTCTCTTTCAAAGACTAATGACTGCTCAGAGAGGAAATCAGAAGAGGGCGCAATATTTCTGCAATGTGTGTTTGAATTTTTCCGGAACCCAGGAAGCTGCATTAAAACACAAGACGCTCTGCAGTAGGAAGGTTTCAAAGATGCCGCACCCCCAGAACAACACACTGGAATTTACCCAAGTTCAACATCAGCTTCAAGTTCCATTTGTTGTCTACGCGGATTTTGAATGCATTCTGGATCCGAAAAATCTTGAAGTGAGCCCCAAATTATTTAATATTAATGAGCATATTCCAATATCATATGCGTATTATATAAAGTGTGCTTTTGATTCTAGACTAGATAAATTTGTTTTAGAAACAGGAAAAAATTCGGGAGTAAGTTTTGTAGATTCATTGATAAAAAATTTAAGTAAATTGAGTGATGACTACTTAAATAAAATAGTTCCTATGAGAATGACTTTGGATGACCAGCAAATATTTGATAATTCATTGAGTTGTTCTATTTGTCAGAAAGATTTAGGGACTGATAGGGTTAGAGATCATTGTCATTTCACAGGTCGCTTTAGAGGTGCAGCCCACTCTAAGTGTAACTTGGATTATAAAGTTAACAAATTCATACCAGTATTTTTTCATAATTTTTCGAAATACGACTGTCATTTATTTATTCAAGAGTTGGGAAAGATTCCCGGTGAAATTTCCGTAATACCAATAAATAAGGAAAACTATATTTCTGTCTCAAAGAAAATAAAAAGTTTAAGTGGAAATAGTTTTGAAATTCGTTTTCTCGATACATATAGATTTATGCCATCAAGTTTAGACACCCTAGCTTCTAATTTAGTTGATGATCAATTGAACACTGTTAAATCATTTTTCAGTGATGATATAGAATTTGGACTAATGCGTAAGAAGGGTATATTTCCCTATGAATATTTAGACTCCGCTAGTAGACTCGAGGAAACTTCCCTCCCACCAAGGGAAGCATTCTATAGTAATTTAACGGAAAGGGAATGCTCTCAGGAAGATTATGATCAAGCTCTTAAGGTTTGGTCGCATTTCTCTTGTTCCACTCTTAAAGATTATTTAGAATTATATTTAAAAACTGATGTATTTCTTTTAACCGACATTTTTGAAAACTTCCGAAAAATTTGTATGCAAATTTATTCACTTGACCCAGCTCAGTATTTTACGACACCAGGTCTATCTTGGGAGGCAATGTTAAAATCTACAAATATTCAACTTGAATTGCTGACAGATATAGATATGTATAGATTTATTCAAAGTAGCATTCGAGGTGGTTTAGTTCAATGTTGTCATAGATATACAAAAGCAAATAACAAATATTTGTCAGATTATGATTCCTCGAAGGAGTCTTCATTTTTAATGTATGTGGATGCGAATAACTTGTATGGTTGGGCAATGTCACAACCTTTACCATATAAAGATTTTAAGTGGATGTCTACCACAGATATAGACAATTTTGATATTAATAATATTCCAATCGATAGCAAATACGGTTATTTTTTGGAAGTGGACTTAATATATCCATACCGTTTACATGATCTTCATAATGATCTTCCATTTTGTCCGTCAAACTGTCTGGCCTCAAAAGAGGATAAGGTAAAAAAATTAATTGCTGACCTGGGAAATAAGAAAAATTATGTAATACATTATCGGAATTTGCAACAATGTATACAGAATGGGTTAGTATTGAAAAAGATCCATAGAGGTGTTCAGTTTTTACAAAAGCCTTGGTTAAAGAAGTACATTGATCTAAATACTTTACATAGGCAAAATGCAAAAAATAAATTTGAAAAAGATTTTTTTAAATTAATGAATAATTCTGTTTACGGAAAAACAATGGAAGATCCCGAGCGCAGGGTCGATATTAAGCTTGTTAGTACATGGGAAGCTCCGGATAGCTCGAAGACTGGACGAAAAGCACATTGTGCCAAAACTTTAATTTCAAAATCAAATTTTCATAGTGCAACTAAAATAAATGATAATTTCTATGCAATTCAAATGAAAAGATTGTCCGTTCTATTTAATAAGCCAATGTATTTAGGATTTGCAGTATTAGACTTATCGAAATGGAAAATGTATGATTTTCACTATCAATATATGAAGCCAAAGTTTCAGGAAAAGTTACTCTTAAATTATATGGATACTGATTCATTTATCTATACAATAAAAACTGAAGATTTTTATAAAGATATTCGTAATGATCTTGAAGCAAAATTTGATACATCGGACTATTCAGACGAAAGAATTAATCTATATAACTTTAAAAGAGTTAACAAAAAAAGTTTAGGGTTTTTTAAAGATGAGCTTAACGGTAAACTCATGACAGAATTTGTAGGTCTGTGCTCAAAGGTTTATTGTTATAGAATAGATCAAGTTAAATCTTCACATAATAAAGCAAAGGGAGTGAGTTCACGAAATCTTACAATCGAAGACTATAAAAACGTTTTATTAACTGGGGCCTCACTATATGGTAATAGAACAATGTTTAGATCAAAAGCACATAAAATAACTACAGTTAAAGTAAATAAAAAAATTCTTTGTGGCAAAGATAACAAAAGAAAACGTAATGTTAATGAAACACAATTTTTAGAGTTAAGTAATGAAGACCATGGTACGACATCAATAAAACATCAGAGATTAATTGAAAAAGATATTTTAGAAAATGTTGAATGGCTAGAATCAAATTCATTTTGCTTGGGTGAGATGATACAAAATAATTATGTGAACGATGGAGAATCATTAGATAGCCTTAAATTTCAAAAGGAACATATTGAAAAAGAACTATTTTATAAATCAGTTGAATTGGAGATGTTTTATTATGATCGAGACTTTGGAAAATATAAATGAAAATGATTTTGAGTTTGTAAAAAGTATTTTTATTATATTTAATTTTAATTTAAAACATTGTAAAAAAATATTAATATTAAACTTAATATAAGATAAGATAATATGTAAATAAAAATTATTTAAATAAATCATTTATTATACTACAAAATGTCTTCCTTGTTTATCCAGCTAGTCTTTGAAAACCCAAGCCACTTAACCAAAACCTTATTTCCTTTTCGCCTTACAATTTTTTCAACTAGGTATGTGTGGGGAAATCGTGTTTTTTTCAGTTCTTCTTTATAGAATCCGCCCTGAATCGGGCTACCATCTAAATCTTCAAGTAAGTATGTTTTAGGGTATGTATTCTTCACCTTTCTAATTTTAAAGATTTCAGTTGTATAGTTTGGTGTATACCCTTTCTCAAAGACATGTTTATATTTACTGATACGAACGTGGTCCCCCTTACGGAATTTACTTGCAACAAATATTTTCAGGTGATTATACGATGTTTGTAATATTTGTTTTTCATTGGAAGAATTGACTTTACTTGGACTCATTTTTATTGTTCTATGCTCTCTATTATTATATTTGTTAATTAATTGTTTATACATATCTATCCACTTATATTTTCCATTGAAACTAAACTCACGCCACATTAACTCTTTAAGAGTTCTATTGAAACGTTCAACTATTGATGCTTTTAGAGTACTGAAGGTTGAATAATGATTTATCCTATAACTTTTCATTAATACCTTAAATTTGGAATTAAAGAACTCAGTGCCATCATCAGTTTGCAGGTTTCTTGGTGTTCCATGACCCGATTTAAATATTCTCTCCATGGCTTGGGAAACATCATTTGCATTTTTTGATTTTAATGCCTCACCCCAAGCATATTTCGAAAATGTGTCTATAACAGTCAACAAGTATCGGTACCCATCATTAGATTTTGAAAAGGCTCCCATTTCAACCAAATCTGCTTGCCACAGATCGTTTATACCCCTTGTAATAACTCGTCTTCGTTGAAAGTTTTTTCGAGATGGTCCGTGCAACTCATTTACGATTTCTCGCTTAATCATATTCTTCTAATAGGCTGAAAAGCAACACCTTCTAACTCAATTGTGGTTTTTTTCGGTAGTGATATCGGTTTTGTTACATATTTAAATATATAGTCCTCAATGGTTTTAATCTTTTCCAGAATTTTGGCAAAAATTTGGTCAGCGCTGTCTGCCCTCTTACTATTCAATTCAATTTTATTTTCTAAGGTTGAAATTTTTGTGAGTCGACGATTAACATTTTGAGTTATAATTTTTCTTAAATCTTCTCCCAACTTTCCGAGGATCTCATCAGTATATTGTTTCGTTGCTAGATCATTGTTGTCTAAAGGCTTAGATCCGTTTTTGATACGTTTATTTTGAGCATTTAGATTACCGTCCTCATCGATGAATAATCCCTCAGTAGAATTAACACGTCTTTTCAAATTTTCTGATCGTTCCTTATCAACAGAAAAATGTCCAAACTTGTCGACAGACATGATGTTTATAAATGTAAAACATATTTGTCCTTCCTATTTATACTCATTAATATATAATCCTTTCTTCACGCAATTCCTCTAATATTGAAAAAATTTCGTTATTGTGGCTGGTGTTACCCGCTCCTTTTGATGCCACTAAAATTTCCAATCGTTCGACTAACTCATTTACATCATTCCAATATACATAGTTTGGATTTGATTTCTGAAGAGTCATGTAACCAAAGCCTGTTTTTGAGCGAAGTGGAGTAGACGTTGTAGGACTGAAATCTTTGTCTATCAACTTCTTAATAATATGGCTATATTTGTATGCTCGTGTACCCTTGATTCTGTTATTAGGTTTAAAGCCTACTCTATGTATATTCGTTTCTAAAATAATTTTTTTATACATTTTCAAGTCTTGATCATCATAGTTTTCAGGTTTACTAAGAAAAATTAGAGAGTACAGACCAGGAGTCAGATCACAACTCATTCCACTAGAAAATGTTATTTTATTATTTTTAATTTTTAATTCTTTATCTCCCAAAGTTAATGAATTGCTTGCGCTTTTTTTAGGTCCATAACCCTTATCCAACACATTTCCTCTGGTCAAATTACTGATATTAAAATCATAATTATAACTAGTGTTATTATCTTCTAGCTCTGCATCCACACCCATATCGGCCTCTCCTGTATACATTGGTAAAGGTATTGTCCCTTCTTCTTCACTCTTTTCCGTCTCCTTTTTTTCTTCTTCTATATCTTCCTCTATATTCGTTTGTGAAAAGAATTGATTATAGGAATCACTATCATCGAAAGACCTTGGTGGAGTTATGTTTCGATTAGACTGCGGATCTTTCTCATTAGTTGTAAAGTAGAAATCATCAAGCTCTCTCTCATCATCATCGTATTTCTTAATTTGCTTCATTTCACGCTTTACTTTTATACTATCTTTTACATTAGAAATCTTTTGTTTTTTATTTTCCTTAACAAGTTCATGTAAGGGTTCAGTAATAGGTTTAAAAGTTTCCTCCAATTGTAAATTCGTATGATTTTTGACTTGTTTGAGATCATCGAATTTTCGCTTCAAAGCAAATCTAGCTTTGGTTAACTGTGACAAAATATTCATTGTAGTATATTGTTCAAACTTTATAGGTGAAAGATTTAAAATTTCCGAAATTCATGTAGTCACTCCTCAGTTACTAAACAAATACTGTTTAGGGAACGCCAAGATCTGTAATATTTATATACCATTTCCGAATAAAAAAAAAGATTCGATACATTTTCTTCATTATATTTTAAAAAGTGTATTTATTGTTATATTCTTAAAATCTCAATCTTTTTAATGATTACTGACTTATTTCTAAATACAAATTGTCATTACTTTTATAAATATTAAATTTTCCATCAACCATTTCATTGATGATAACATCTTGAAGAGAGGTGTACCTTTCCGGCATGTACAGAATGTGCTCCTCCAACTCGAGAGCAATAGATTCTCCAACCTTTGTTGTTTTGCGCTCCGCCTTGAGGATCGGGAATCTTACATTTTCAGGCATCCTTGTCTTCGATAGCAGTGTCTTTTTATTAAATTTATTGAACTCTTTAACTACAATGTTCATCTGGTTTTCCTGATTCATGATGGTTGTTGAGTTTTTTGAACTTGGTACAGTTGTTCCACGTTGTTTTTAGCTGTATTTTGATGTTTACTACCTGTTTAGCAGTTGTTCAGTACTTGTTTCGTAGTTGCTTACTACTTGTTTTAGCTGGTTAATAGCTGTTATTAGATGGTTATTATCTGTTTAGTAGCTGTTAACTAGTTGTTTACTAGTTGTTATAAGCTGGTCACCAGCTGTTTTGAGCTGTTATGAGCAGTTATAGGCTTTTTTTTTTTTTTTTTTGTTAAGAATGATCAAAAATTCTTGTCCTCTAGATGACGTTCGATGTGAAGTAGAAACTTAGACTGTGAATTTGAACGCGTGCAGGTCCACTTTTTATACCATACAGAGTTCACACATACACGTACCCATACATTGATTTTCAACCCCCCAAATGTAAATTAACCATTTAAATATACCGGTTTTGACTCCACATTTTCTACGAAAGAAAGTAGAAAAGCGAGGCACAGGTGTCCACAGTTGTATGTATCAAAGTCTTGAACTCTATCATAGTTGTATTGTATTCTATGTCCCAAGTATTTCACAACTTCTCTAGGTGGCTGAAGATTTCCAAAACTGTCGAAATAATGTATATTATTCTTATTTTTATTATATGCAACCCAATGTGTACCACTTGATCGTGAATTATCTAAGTTTACTATACCACACTCCCTACTTTTTGGTGCTTCTGGGAGTAGATCTCTCATAAACACCCCTCTAAAATGTGGAATATATTTCCTAGCAAAATGTATAATGTCGATATTTGATAGTGGTCTATTGGGTAGCAGAGAAATTAGTTTTTTCGCTTCTTAATTCCTTTCCCCTTACTATAGGGCTTAAGAAACAACCCATAACCCTTTCTATAGGGCTTGAGATATAATCCTTCTCCTACAGCAACACTTTCAATTTTCCTATTGTGACGTTTTTTCTCCTCCATATCTTCCTTAGCCATTCTCGCATTGTTAATTGTTTTTGCAATTGCTGCACTACCACTTGCTAAACTACCAAGAGCGCTGAGGGCTGTCAAGATCGGCACGATTGGTAGAAAACCTCCAATTTTGGGTACATTAATTACACGAGGTACTTTAACATTTTTCTTAGAACCCATTGATTGATGAATTGATTTACGTGCAACTTTAATTGCACTCATAATGTCTAATGGTTTTTGTTTTTTTAATGTCTTAGTAGCAGCATTAATTACAGTCGAAAGGTTTGTCTTCTTCATTTTATTCTTCAATATCTTTTTCCTTCCTTTCTTTTCCGTTTTATTCAATCCCATACCAAATTTTTTCTTGGCTTTCATTATATTTGTAACAAAGTATGCTGCTGCTCTTTCACCAAGACTGCTATCTGGTGCCTTGACACGCGACCAGGCTTTGTCAATTAATATGGAGTCTGCCCTATGTCGTTCACTCAATGCCTTGTTTTGAGAATATGCGATATCGTGCTCTTTGCAAGCTTCATCCAATGGGTTTATTCCTTGATCACCACGTTCCAACCGTTTCTGTAACTTTGTACCCGGTCCACAAAAATTATATCCCGGAATATGGGCTTCAAACGGTAATGTATTAATTAGCTTATCGACAAGACCACCACCGTGTTTACAATTAAAAATACGACTGATGCGATTATAAAAACGTTTCCCCATTTTATTGATGTTTAATCATCAAAGATTTCTCATTGAATGAGGTACATTAGGTTAAAAGATGCGTTTAATAAGTCAGAAACAAAAAATTGTAGTTAGAAATATTAACGATGAAAACGAGAAAAATCTACCGCCACGACATAGTGCTCTCTTACCGAACACAATAAGGGCTCTAATTGTTGGGCCTTCGAATTGTGGTAAAACTAATATTATGTTAAGTCTAATAGAGAGTCCTAATGGATTAAAATTCGAAAATGTTTATATATTTTCAAAAAGTTTATATCAACCTAAATATGAGTACTTGGAGAAATTAATCAAACCGATTAAAGGAATGGGATATCATACATTCTCCCATAATGAGGGTGTACTAGACCCCAGTGAAGCTAAAAACAATTCCATTATGATATTCGATGACGTAGCTTGTGAAAAACAAGATAACATAAGATCTTATTTTTGTATGGGTCGACATAAAAATATCGACTCTTTTTATTTATGTCAAACGTATAGTCATATACCTAAACATCTGATTCGTGACAATGCCAACTTTATTATAATGTTTAAGCAAGATGATTTAAATATGCGGCATATATATCGGGACCATATTAACACTGATATGAATTATGAAACATTTGTGAAAATTTGTCAAAAATGTTGGGAGGACAAGCACGGATTCCTATTAATTAGCAAGGATAACGAAATGGATAACGGAAGATACAGAAAAGGATTTGATCAATTTATTATGATTTAAGGAGTAATTTCAATATAAAGCTTGGTTAGATACTTACAATCCCACAGTTTATCAAGAGTTTTCAATATGTCTAGATCACTTGCATTATCCTTGAATGGAAATAGTTCCATTATAAATACAAACTTTTTTCCACCTATCGAATTGAATGGTCGATATGAGTGCGCTCTTATCGATTTTAATATGTATAATTCGATTCCAAATATTGATGAAAAAAATAACCTCTTCCACATCGGTGACAAGGTTATTACAATTCCAACTGGATCATATGAATTGAATGATATCACCGATTTCATTTACAATAAACTAAAAGACTATAACCTTGAAAATACATTTAAAATTCAAAGTAATAATAATACACTTCAAGTTGAAATAACTACCATACGAGAGTCAGTTTACTTTAATAAGGAAAGATCGGTTGGACAGCTGTTTGGTTTCCATCAAAAAGTACTAGAACCACATCCTACAAAAACCTATCGATCAGATCAGACCGTGAACATATTAAAAATTAATACAATTCGTTTGGAATGTAATATAATCAGCGGTTCATATGTAGATAATACACCGAATCATACATTACATGAGTTTGGCATTAATGTTCCGCCTGGGTATAAAATGACAGTGACACCACATAACCTAATTTATTTACCAATCAACTGTGACGAAATAAGCACACTATCTATACGCATAGTTGATCAAAACGGTGATTTGGTGAATTTACGTGGTGAAAACGTTTCGATTCGCATGCACATTCGGTTAATAGAATGATTATTTATAATAAAAGACGTAGCTTAAGTCCTCAGCCAAGCATTACTAATTGTAAAGCTATAGAAAGAGGACCAAAAGTAAAAAGAAGCTCACTTACTTTGAAAAATAAACTATTTTTAAAGTCGTTAGGCTTGAAGCTTCGAGTATAATATAAAAGGTGGAAAGGAAAACAATGAACGAAATTTTAAATGTTCGAGAAAAGGTTTACTCAGATGAGAGTATTTCGAAGAAAGAGTTTCATACTTATTCATCGTATAATCAAACATTTAAGCCAAACGATGAAATTCGAATTACTATTCAAAATCAAGACTTGTACGTGCTTCCTCACGAAAGTTACCTTAATTTTCAAGGAATTATTAGAAAAGATTCACCGAATGGACCTACAACTGAAAATGTTACCACTTTTTTTAAAAATAATTGTATGGCTTACTTTTTGGATGAAATTAAGTACGAAATAAATGGATGTGAGATTGATAAAACACGATTTGTCGGTATGACTACAACCCTAAAAAATTATATATCTCTGGATAATCTTCAAAGTCAAAATCTATTAAATTCCGGATGGAGCAGTGGGGACGAAATATCTACGGGACCCCACTTTAACTTTTCTGTACCATTAAAAAATTTATTGGGATTTGCTGAGGATTATAAAAAAGTTTTGTTAAATTGTAAACACGAACTAGTGTTGATGCTAACTAAGAATCTTGGTGATGTGTTTGAACAAACCAGAAATGAACAAACTTTTAAGTTGGAAATGACGAATATAACCTGGAAAATTCCCCATGTAACTCCGAGCGATTTTGCGAAAATTAAGATGTACGATATTATTAAAAGTGGTGTAAACCTACCAATCGCATTCCGGAGTTGGGATTCATATGTTAACCCCAAATTGGGGTATGGAAGTCAACACAGCTGGAATGTGAAATTGTCGGCTAACCGCGAAAAACCAAGGTTTGCTATAATTGGATTTACACTAAATGGAGAACTTATCACAAATAACTTATCAAACTTGAAAGTTCACTTGAATTCAGAGTCATATCCATATGATAATCTGAATGTTGATTTTAGTAAGAATCAGTATGCTCACCTATATGAAATGTATACAAGATTTCAATCTAGTTACTATAATCGTGAATCACAACCATTTTTGACCCCAAATGAATTTAAATTGAAGGCCCCTATTATTGTGGTTGATCTTTCATATCAAAACGAATCAGTGAAAACTGGTCCTATTGATGTGAGAATTTCAATAGAACTGAAGACACCAAGTCATGAAAATACCCAAGCTTACTGTCTCCTCATACATGACCGTTTAGTTGAATATAACCCATTAAACGGACTAGTACAACGAGTTGTTTAACATTAGAAAAATGTTGAATGATACTGTTTCGATTGATGTTCAAGGTTTCTTTGATAATAATAATAATTTTATTTTAAAGGAAATTGGAATTGTATTCGAAAAAGATCCAAACTTGAATAATAGTATTTTAATAGAACCACCATATGATTTTACTTTGCTAAATACAAAATCTCGAAAGACTGCAATTTGGTTAACCAATACACATCACAAAATTTTTTGGAACGATGGAGAGAACAGTTTTCCACAAACTCGAAAGTATCTAAGGACAATTACAAGCGGAAAACAAATTATTTGTAAAGGTGTGGAAAAGAAACGATTTCTACAGAAGTTTTTTGGGAGATGTCAGCTCATTAATATCGAGGAAATGGGCTGTCCGTCATTAAACAGGTTTAAAGGAAACCGGTTTCCCTATTGTGAAACACACCTTAAGGGCGGGGTTTGTGCTCTAAACAATGCTTACATTATTTTGACATTTTTTAAAAGTAGCTCCAAAACAATAAAATAATTGTTATACATCATTTTAAAGTTGAGACTAGATGTGTAAAGACCTACAAGAAAATAGAATTAACAAAATGAAATTTCATGAGGAAATTGACCAATTTATTGAACAATTTAAAGGAGAGATAACTGGTCAGCATTTTCAATATCTTCTAAACACAAAATCTATGTTCATGAATCGAGGTGGACATGATCTCAAAACTACGAATTATGGTGAACACTTTACATTTTGTAATCCAGAAATGACGTCGGAAACGTGCGCCTGCTTCTTCTATGCAAATCGCCGGAATCAAAGCAGAAAATTAATTTCTATGTATAACAAAAATGTTCGCAATACCAAAATAAATGAATAAATGTATTATTATGCTACAAAATAAACTTCTGACTTTTTATTTCGAGTTAAAATTACAGGTACGGAGAATGGAAAATATTTCCTTGACTGAGATATGTCGGCTACTTGCGAGTTGTTGCGCGGTCGTGATTTCAACCCCTATTATGGGAACGTCGTATGAGGTCGTATGAGGTCGTTGGCGTGAGGCCCACGATCTTGTCAATGAGCGTGCGCCTTCTGGGTTGTGCATGTGTCCCTTTTATTGCGGTCAGGTAATTGACAGGTGCGCATGTTCGGGTAGCTCTTGCTTGAATCCCTTTTATGACATGTTTATGACCCATTTGTGGAAAGGAGAGAATCTTAGACAATTTACCAGTTAAACGTTCTGGGACGGAAACAAAAATGTGTATTTGAAAATATTCCACATCTGAGAATCATTAACTTGTGAGATTTATTTTATTGGGGTTCTTTTGATTTCTAAATTAGTTTTACAATCATAGGAAACATTATTCCCCAACATGATCGGACATGTTCCTCTAAGATAACCATCTTTGAATACTTTGGGTGTGCGACCTTTCACACGTGCACAGCAACACCTGTGATAATGAGGCAAAAGGGTACGTGATCACACCTTTCCCCAACATGATCGGATATGTTCCTCTAAGATAACAACCTTTGGATACTATGGTTGTGCGACCTTTCTCACGTGCACCTTTCTCACCTGACTATTAATTGCACATAATGAGGCGAAGGATACATTATCAATATTGTCACATGGGGATGTGGGGGCGATGGGGGCAATTAAGTATACTCTTTATAGACATGATCGCGACATTTTTATGACTTCAAAGCCCATTAAAATCAGTTAATTTATTGGATTATGCTAATTGTCCCAGAACCCGCATACGTTAATGAGGGGGGGAGGGGGGGCCGGGGGCCATTAATATGCTAATTGTCCCAGAACCCGCGTTTCCCTACTACTCTGGCCGATGGAAACGATCATTCGTGAGCGGTAGCTCTTTAAACTTCTTGACTACGCTCTCACTGAGCGCACGGATGGGAGTGCGGATGCGCACGTTCGACTCGATCTTGAGGATCACCTCCAGCTTGATGGCCTCGACGACCTTCGACCGAATCTTTGCCGTGCAGATGCTCTCATCGCCCACGTTTGTTGTCGGCAAACGAAACGCGGCGGCCAGGGATCCATCGATGGAGCCTGTCGGGGTGCACGGATCGATGAGTGCGGCGGTGTCGAACGTCTTCTCCCCGTTCTCGGCGATCACCAAAGCAGTCGGGAGAACGTTGACGCTATGACGCTGGAGAAGTGCCGCGAGCGACGGAGCTGGTGTCGAGGATGCTGAGCGCGGTGGAGGGGCAAGCGTCTGCCGAGTTGGCGGATCTTGCCGGCGCGAACGCTGTGGAGAAGCGGGCTGTTGCTTGGAGACGGACTTTTACCGGGAAACAAGTTCGTGCATGTGGAGCAGCGTGTGATGGTTCCGGTCGCACGTTCTGCACCGGTCACCGCTACGATCACTAGCCGAGTCGATCTAGCCATGTCCGTCTGTCCGTATGACCGCTGAGATCTCGAAAACTGTACAAGCTACAATACTGGGATTAGGCATGCAGATTCCTGAGATTCCTGCGCAGCGCAAATTTGTTTCAGCAGAGTGCCACGCCCTCTCTAACGCCCACAAACCGCCTAAAACTGTGCCTCCTACAGTTATGATGCTAGAATATAAATTTTAACTGAAATGTATTGTTCTCGTCAATACCTATCGATTGACCCAATAAAAAAATGCCACGCCCACTCTAACGTCCATAACGCTTAAATCTGTATACCGCCGGTAGGTGGCGCATTTCAATCTCGCTTTTCTGCTTGCATATCTCCATTTCCCTTTGGTCTTATTAGCTGAGTAACGGGTATCTGATAGTCGAGGTACTCGACTATAGCGTTCTTCCTTGTTTTCTTCTTGTAATATATAATGATTATAGCCGTTACTCGTAGAGTAAAGGAATATACTAGATTCGTCGAAAAGTATGTAACAGCAGAAGTAAGCGTTTCCGACGCCATTAAGTATATATAATCTTGATCAGGATCACTAGCCGAGTCGATCTAGGCATGTCCGTCTGTCCGTCTGTCCCTCTGTCCGTATGAACGCTGAGATCTCGGAAACTATAGGAGCTACAATACTGGGATTAGGCATGCAGATTCCTGAGATTCCTGCACAGCCCACTCTAACGCCCACAACTCGCCAAAACTGTGGCAAGCTAAATATAAAAACTATTTTAACAAACTAGCCAACACCCTTTGGCTAAACGCATCACAGTGTTGTATCTCTCACCAGACATGGCCTGTGATAAACAATTAAAAAACCTCAGAACTACTCAAATTCTGTTCTTACAGGCCTGGCTCGTTGGCACACATGCCGGCAGGCTAAAAGCCCCAAAAAATGACTTCTGTAAAAGCTGCAGGGATGAAGAAGAAGAAGAAACGGTAGAACACCTTCTCTGATTCTGCCCAGCCCCATGCAGACTCAGAATAAAACACTTAGGAAACCACTTCATCGACGATCTTACCGAAATATCGGGGATTAATGTTAAAAACGTAAGTGCTTTTATTAAACCTTCCGCGTGGAAGACATGCCGATCAGCTAAACACATGTTGAATCATATAAGTTATGGGACCCGAGAGAAGGAAGAAAAACGAGATCATGCGGTATCACAATGGACCCATAGAGGTCTAACTGTGTTGGACTAGAGTCCGACGACCTAACCTAATACTGCACATACTCCATACAGGGAAACTGTCAAAATACCACCAATTGACAATTACAGCCAACCATCTTTTAAAATTTTTCTTTTCGCTCTATTTTATTGTTTAAAAACAGGTGTACCAATTTTTGTTCAAATTTTTAGTATCTGATAGTCGAGGCACTCGACTATACCGTTTCTCCTTGATTTTTTTACCATTAAAAAATAAAATAAAATAACACATTTGAAAGTTATTTTCTAACAAAAATTGGCTGACCAACAAAATTTGTATGGGGATATATAAACTCTATTAAATGGTCTTGGAGTCATTTAAGTTGTTTTAAACAGTTCAACACGAATGTTGCCATATATTTTTTTTCAACTACACTAGATCTAACATACAATTTTGTGACGAAAAATGTTTGTAAATCGGTCTAAGTAAATTCACTTTTTAAAATTTGTATTGCTTTTTTTTGTTTAATTAACATTATTGCGTAACTTTGAAATGTATTAGTGTCATCAATACCTATCGATTGATCCAAAATAAAATTTGCCACGCCCTTGTTTATATTACACATATTGGAGTTACATTGCCATTTTACTTTAGTGTGCTGCTGGTTTTACCTCCTGAACTTAAAGCCAAAACGGTTTCCATTCTTATGGAACTTATGATGCATTTAAGAAGTAGGACTTAGAGTGCCGTGTATGCAATGACGGGCCCAATAATGATGAAAACTCATATTGAATTACATTTATTTTTTATTAAAACGTAATTCTCCTTAAGGATCTGTAATGAAAAATTTTTGACAGGTATTTTTCAATTTCTATCTGATGATTATTTCCGTGAGTATTAACTATATGTTTAGCGAAATCATGAATACTGTTTTTCAAGTTAAGCATATTTCGAAGACTTAAGAAATCTGACTCCTCACGACGATCTTTGGTCATTTCGGTTGTAATTGCAAATTTTCATCTTCTGTTTCAAGAGATCTGTTAAATATAGTTCTTTCTGCTTCTTTATCAAATCTATTAAGTCACTCTTCTTCTGTCTCTATTCATCTTTTTTCTGAAGATTCTTATGCCTTCTGTTTTAGTCTTTTGAGGCGGCTTTCTGCAGTCTTAACAGATTTTTTTAGCGCAGTTTTGGATGCGACCGTATCAAGTTTTCTTTTAAAGTAAGAGTTGATTGGTTTTCTTCGACGACCAACCATTTTTAATGTAGTTCAATGTTGAAAATATTAGTATATGCACCACTGTATATCTTATTCTTCTTTGGTTTTTTGCACGAAAGTAACGGTGCGTTCTTTTTCCTTCTCTTCCTTAAGTTATCGTTCTGCCTGCGTGCAGCATTTTTAAGTTCAGTCTCTAATAAATCGTCAAACCCAATAGGTTATGGGCCCAGCAAGCTTATAAAACTTGCGCGTAATAATCGAAGAGATTAAATATTTAGAGATTCGGTGGTGTTTCAGTAAAATGAACAAAATGAGTTCACAATACTCAATAGAAAAACTGGATAGTGAAAATTATAGTTCATGGGCAGTGGAGATGAAAAGTTTGCTAATACACTCGGAACTTTGGTCAGTTGTGTGCGGTCGTGAAATTAAAAACGAAAGTGGAACAGTAGAACAACAGACAAACTTTGATATAAAAGATGAAAAGGCCCTCGCGAGTATTTTGTTGTGTATTAAGCCGTCGCAGATTAACTATGTTAAACACTGCACATCATCAATGGAAGCTTGGAAAAAGCTGGCTAGTGTTCACATGCCTTCTGGACCGGCCCGTAGAATACAGTTATTCAAACAATTGCTGTACATGAAGATGTCAGAGACAGACAGTATCACAGTGCATTTGAGTAATTTTAGTGACGTAATTGAAAAACTACAAGAAATTGATCAAACAGTGCCAGATGAAATGCTTGTAATAATTTTGTTGTCAAGTCTATGTGATTTGTACGAAAACTTCGTAGTCGCCATTGAAACGCGTGATTCTTTGCCTTCCTTGAGTTCTCTGAAAATAAAATTACTGGAAGAGGGAGAACGACGAAAAGTGAGTGACAAAACGGCCGATGGAATGGAGCAGAAGATGTACGCGTCGCGCGCCGAAAAAGGAAGAGACAAGTATAAGAAAGACATGAGAAATGTGGAATGCTGGAACTGCGGTCGTCATGGACATGTTTCGGCAAAGTGCAACTCAAAAGAGAAACTCGCAAGATCGGAAAAAGACAACAATAAAGAGAAGAAACGCGAAGAGAACAAGAAGTCTTACTCAGTTTTCGCTGCAGCACCAGGTCAAGTAGGACTAACGGAAAATATTTGGTGCGTGGACAGTGGGGCAACAGCCCATTTATGTGCAAACAAATCATTATTTGTTTCAATCCGTGAACATAAAGAAAAAATAATGCTAGTTGGAGAAAATTACATTGAAGCTGAAGGCATTGGAACAGTGAAACTATACTGGCAAGAAAACATTATTAAATTGGTTGATGTGTTGTTCGTAAAAAATCTTCAGTGTAACTTTATTTCCGTTTCAAAAGCAACGAACAACGGGTTTGAAATATGTTTTTCGAAGAATAATGCAAGCGTCAAAAATAAGAATGGTGAAACTGTGTTGAAAGCAAACAAAAAGAATGACTTGTTTATTGTCGAAAATGAAAACAAAATGGCTTTTGCTGCAAACGGGAAAATAAACCAAGTAATAACGTGGCACAACAGATTCGGACATTTAAATTTCCAAAGATTAAAAACCATGATTCGAAAAGAATTAGTGTATGGTCTGGATGGAGTTACCGGTGACATAAATGACTTTGTTTGCAAGACGTGTGCGAAAAGCAAGATTTGCGTAAAACAGTTCCCAAAAATGTCGGAAAATCGTTCGAGTAAAGTGTTGGGTCTGATTCATACGGACGTATGCGGTCCTATGAGTACTGTTTCTAAAGGAGGAGCGCGATATTTTGCTACATTTATCGACGACAAGACGCGTTACGTATCGGTGTATATGCTAAAAACAAAAGATCAAGTTTTCGACAAATTCAAAGAATTTAAATTGTTGTCTGAGAAGCAAACTGGACAGCAGATTAAAGCCATACGGAGCGACAATGGTAGAGAGTACATCAATGGTGCGTTTGAAAATTTGTTGATAAGCCATGGGATTAAGAGGCAGCTTACCGTTCCCCATACTCCGCAGCAAAACGGTGTTGCTGAGCGTGCCAATAGGACGCTAGTGGAAATGGCAAGAAGCATGATGGTTCATTCCAGTGCTGATAAATCACTGTGGGGGGAAGCGATAATGACAGCGATGTACTTGAGAAACAGATCTGAAACGTCTACATTACCAGATATGACTCCGTACGAAGCATGGTTTGGGAAAAAACCCGGAGTGTCCCACCTGAAAGTTTTTGGTACAAAAGCCGTAGTTCTAGACAAGACAAGGAAAGGAAAATTTTCTCAGAAAGGGATAGAGCATATCTTGGTAGGTTACTCAGAAACTGCCAAAGCATATAGGCTCTTCAATCCTGATACGCAAACTATCAAGGAAGCCAGGAATGTTGTGTTCCTTGAGCACGATATGATGAAAAACGAGGATGTATCGTCCGTAGAGTTGACAGAGAACTCAAACATATTAAATATGCAGACAAATGGTGAGCAAGATAAAAACAACGAAGATCCAGAAAGGGATGAACAGTCAGAGGCTAATGATGATGAAGACAAGTTAGTTGAGAACGTCAATCGAGTCCAGAGAGGCCCAGGGAGGCCGAAGTTAATCCGTACGGAAAAGCCAGGGCGACCACGTAAGGCATACAATAAGCTAAACGCTATTGGAGTTGCCAACATCCAAGTGCCGAGCGGAGTCAAGGAGGCGCTGAGCATGGAACATGCAGAAGAATGGAAGGCTGCGATGCAGAAGGAGTATTCTCAACTACAGTCTAGCAAGACATGGAGTCTTGTTGATCTTCCTGCTGGCGAAAGGACTATTGGGAGCAAATGGGTCTTTGCCATTAAGGGTGACCAGTATGGCTACGTGGAACGATTCAAGGCTCGCTTAGTCGCAAAAGGTTGTGGACAGGAGTACGGAGTGAATTACACAGAAACATTTTCCCCCGTGGCACGGTATTCTTCTATCCGATTGGTGATTGCACTGGCTGTCGAAAATAAAATGTTTATGCACCAAATGGACGTCTCAGCTGCGTATCTCAACAGTGACTTACAAGATGTAGTGTACATGCGGCAGCCTGAGGGATTCGTAGACACAGCGTATCCAAAACGGGTGCTGAGGTTGCACAAGTCGTTGTACGGTCTGAAGCAGAGTGGACGGGAATGGAACCAGAAATTGGATAGTACTCTTCAGCATATTGGTTTTGTCCAGTGCCCTAGTGAGCCATGCATTTACACTAAGAAAATTGGCGGAAATCTTAGCATTATTGTTGTATATGTTGATGATCTAATTATTTCTTGTTCCAGAAAAGAAGACCTTGTCAACATTAAACTTCAAATCACACAGGAATTTGATGTAGTAGACGGCGGAGAGCTGAACCATTTCTTGGGCATGGAAATCGAACGAGATGGAGAGACGGGCAGCGTGACGATTGGTCATAAGCAGTATATCGACGGGCTGTTACGAGAATATGGCATGGAAGACTGTAAGCCGAATGCCACACCTTTAGAGGTTGGTTATCAGAGCCTGTGTACTGTGGATGACTGCCCAAGATCTAACCAAAAGCAGTATCAATCACTTATTGGATCATTGCTGTACTTAGCCATGACCACAAGACCAGACATTGTACATTCCGTGGCAAAGTTGGCACAGAGGTGCAGTGACCCCCATAAGGAACATGAGGTGGCTGCTAAGAGAGTCCTTCGCTACCTAAAAGGAACTTCGGGCTTGCAGTTGCATTATGCTCAATCTGGTATGCCTGTTCACTGCTATGTCGATGCAGATTGGGCAGGAGACAGCATTGACCGCAAATCATTCAGCGGTTGGGCGTTCTTCATGGCTGGAGCAGCATTTTCGTGGGAGTCAAAGAAGCAGAGCATCATAGCACTCAGTAGCACGGAGGCAGAGTATGTAGCTCTTTCAAAATCAGCTAAGGAGGCTGCTTACGTCCAGAAAATAATATCTGAAATGGGTTTTAAGACGGCGTCAACATTGATGATCTACAGTGACAATCAGAGCGCTCAATGTCTAGCTAAGAATGCTACTTTTCATGCAAGAAGTAAACATATAGATATTAAGTATCACTATATAAGAGATTTATATAAGAAGAAAATCATTGATATTGAATATGTACCAACCGAAGATATGATTTCAGATGTGTTAACTAAGAATTTAAGTAAAGTTAAGCACATAAAATGTATAAGTTCGCTAGGGTTAAACTGAAAAAGAGCACATCTAAAAATATACCGCGGTGAGAAGGAGTGTTGAAAATATTAGTATATGCACCACTGTATATCTTATTCTTCTTTGGTTTTTTGCACGCAAGTAACGGTGCGTTCTTTTTCCTTCTCTTCCTTAAGTTATCGTTCTGCCTGCGTGCAGCATTTTTAAGTTCAGTCTCTAATAAATCGTCAAACCCAATATTCAAAAACAAAAGATCTATTTGAATATTACTAAAGGTAGTTTATTTATTTGTTGATTTAATACACCTTACTTTTTAAAGAAAATTTGTTGTATTTTTTTTTTTTTTGTAATTATATATTGAACATTTTTTTTAATTTTTTTTCATTTTTTGTCGCTGTTTGCGACTCAAAGTAAGTGGGTAACTCTAGTCACTTGTAAACCTGGAGGAATTGCTATCGTTTAAAATATGCAAATAAAGGATATCTGATAGGATGCTGC
The DNA here is from genome assembly GCF_043229965.1 of Drosophila suzukii. Taxonomy (NCBI): domain Eukaryota; kingdom Metazoa; phylum Arthropoda; class Insecta; order Diptera; family Drosophilidae; genus Drosophila; species Drosophila suzukii. The sequence goes on along the minus strand of NW_027255895.1, from coordinate 3,146,290 downwards.
CTGTTAGCAGTTCTAGTAGTTTAGTTTTTGGCTTATACTCAGCCTTTTCCTTAATTTTAAACATAATCTTTGGTAAACGCAACCTGGCAATTTGACAATCCAACAATCAGCTGAAATCTTAAAATTGAAAATTCAACAGGGAACTTTAAGGTTCGTTCCCCTAACTGCTGAAATTTTCTGTTGAATTTTCAACAATTCGGCAATTCAACAGTATAGGGAATACCCTGAATGATTTTAATTACGATTGTAACAAGAAAGGAAGTTAACTTCGGCAAGCCGAAGCTTGTATACCCTTGCAGTTATATTTATGCAGGGTCCTCTTTTAGAAAAGATGACGCTGACTTAAATAGTATGATGATATGCTTTATTCACATTCGACTTGTTAACTTAGGTTTTACAAAATATACGTGTGCTATTAAACTGTACTCTTCGAGATTCTGGCAGCGAGTGAGTATGGCGGTGCGTTGCCACTTTGCACTCACGTTGCAACTGGGTATCGAATATAACTTAGGAATATCGAGTAACTTAGGAATATCGAGTACAGAAAGGGAAAGATAATAGATCAGTAGGTGAGACCGCTTCTAGTGGTCCTTGTCTCTCCAGTACCGCATCCCACAATCGGCCCTCCTGACGCAGGATTCGTCCCGAATGCCTTCATGTACTCTGCGACGGTTGATGTCTTATAAGGCCCATCACCTTCGCCTACCCTTTCAACTTCGTATCTTCCATGGTTTCCTACTCTGACTACTTTATACGGCCCTAGGTACTTTCCTTTCAATTTCAAACCAGTACCATACTGGGTACGTTTAATGGCTACTAAATCGTTTAGCTGGAACTTCTTTTCGACCTTTCTTTTTGAATCAAAAGCTTTCTTGTTTTCCGCTTGGATACTCTGAATGTTCTCCCTTGCTTCCTTCCTTAGTTTGTCGCGTTCATCATCTAACTCTGCAATCAAACAATCTTGTATCAATGACTTGAGCTGGACATCTCCTGAGATACGCATATCTAATCCTGTTAGCAGTTTGAACGGTGAAACTTTGGTACTCCTTGGCTCAGTGTTGTTTATGATCTGCTGTACCTTACCTACATGCTTATACCAGCACCCTGGGCTTTCAAGGCTTAGTTTGGAGAGCATCGGAACAACTATTTTATGCATGCGTTCTACTTGTCCGTTTCCCCTTGGTACGCCTGTTGCTATCAGCAAATGTTGGATCTTCTCCCTATCGCAGTACTCTTTGAACAGGTGGGATGTGAATGCAGCTCCACGATCTGACACTATCCTATACGGATTTCCAAAACAAACAGCCTGGCGCTCCAAACAAGTCACTACTTCATCAACCCCTGTGCTTCGCGTAGGATACAACCATACGTACTTGGAAAAAGCATCTACAATCACGAAAATGTGATTATATCGTTTTTTGGTTAACTCCATCGGACCAACATGATCGACATGGTATGTGACGAGCGGCTTGTCTCCTTTGTCTATTGGTGTAAGGAACCCTTCTTGCCTATCAGCCTTCGCATTCACAAGGATGCACTCTACGCAGCTATCGACCACACTTTTAGCTTCGGAATGTAGTAAGACTTCTCAATCAAATCCTGAGTTTTCTTGGATGAGAAGTGTCCTTGCTTGTGACTGTTCTGGATGATTTCGGTTTCCATGAGTGAAGGAACTACTAGCAACTCTTTGTTAGGATCCTTGAACAGAACTTCGTTCACTATGTAGAAGTCTTCATAGCCTTTGGTCTCAACGACACTTTTGAGCACCTTCGTCCACTCATCTAACAGCTGTGCTTCCCGCAAACGATGAAACAAACTGTCATTCAACGTATAACATGACACCCTACTCAACGCGTCGACATGTCTCATCTTCGAACCTGACCTGTGCTCTATTTCGTAATCGAAATCTTGTAGGTACATCGCCCATCTAGACACTCTGAGCGGAATCTCTTTCTTCTTCATGGTCATGGTAAAAGCGTTACAGTCCGTAATAATTTTAAACTTCTTCCCTAGAACGTACACCCGCCACTTTACCAAGGCTCCGATAACTGCAAGTACTTCCAATTCATAGGAATGATACTTTTCTTCACATGGCTTGGTTTTACGGCTCATGTAGAAAACTGGATGCCACAAGTTATCACAGGGATCTCGTTGAAGCAAAACAGCTCCAAATCCGAACTTGGATGCATCGGTATGAATTTCTGTGTCAAGCGAATGATTATAGAGCTTCAGAACTGGTCCACTGATCAACGCTTCTTTAAGCTTTTTGAATGCTGCTAATTGCTGGTCTTGAAACTCGAACCTCACCTCCTTGCGCAACATGTCGGACAACGGTTTGGCAATTACGGCGTATCCTTCCACAAACCTACGGAAGTATGACGTCAATCCTAAGAACCTTTGGACTCCTTTCTTGTCGCGCGGAATCGGAAAATCAGCAACTGCTTGAGTTTTCTCATTACCTGGCTTGATGGTACCGTTTTCAACGACATAGCCTAAGAAGTGAACTTTGCGCTTCAACACCTGACATTTACTCCAATTTATGCGCAAACCATTTCCTTGTGCCACTTCCAAAACTCGCTTCAACTTCTGCACGCCCTCATCGATACTCTTGCTCGAAATGATCACATCATCCATGTATACAACCGCGTCCTCGTTCTTAATCGAATCACGCATAACTGCCATGATAAACCTGGTAAACACTGCAGGAGAGTTTGTTATACCGAAGGGTACAAACAGGAACTCATACTGACCACTCTGAGTTACGAACGATGTATACTTTTGGGATTCTGGCGAAACAGGAACGTGAAAGAAACCATTAGTCAAATCTAGAGTTGTAAAAACTTGTCCACCTTGTAGCTTTTCGATCACACAGTCCATTTGAGCTGTTGGGAAGTTATCTCGAACAATCTTTTCATTTAACTTTCTATAATCGCAACACAAGCGCTTCTTCCCGTTCTTCTTATCTACAAGCACAACTGGCGAAGCAAACTCGGATGTACTAGGCTTGATTATCCCTTCCTCTAGCCATTCTTGAACCTGGTCATCGACAATTTTCTGATCGCAATAAGCTAATCGTCTCGGATGTTGGAAAACAGGCAACTCGTCTGTCAACAAGATCTTCATCTCGACTGGTGAAGTGAGGTTTCTTTTTGGCTTGTAACTTTCGATCAATGACTCCACTTCAGAAGCTACTTCCTGACTCAAGTGCTCTAAATCTACTGCTGAGACTGTCTTAGAGTCTTTCGTGCTGATCATGCACAGACTTTCGAATTCACTAATTAGCTGCATACAAGTACTCTGCCCTGCCTGGTTATCGTCTGATCCTGTCGTTGGTCTTTGCTGAACACTTTGAACTCTTGGCGAAAATATAGTGCCAGACTTGGTTACCATCATGTCTATGCTGTTTAAGATTGTTGTGCCTAGGATTGCGTCAAACTTCATATCGTCATCTGGTATGACATGAAACTCGACCGACATGTCGATTCCATTGATAACGACCTTTGTAACGAAGCTTCCGAATGTTAGCACCTGACTTTCACCGATACCTGTCAAAACTCTCTGACGACCCATCAGACTGCCTACTCCAACGCCAAGCTTCAAGAACACACGCCTACGCATCAAACACAATTCAGCACCAGTGTCCACAAGTCCTTTGAATTCTGAATTCCTACACATCACAGATTTCAATTCCAAGCTTGAAGAAAAGGACTCACGCGATGGTTGTGAAACGACTTTATCGTCCTGGACGACATTGGTTGCTCTCTCTGTTTTGACCTGTACATCTGCTTTGCATTGCGCTGCTCGGTGTCCTGGTTGATCGCATTTAAAACATTTCTCCTTCACGGGACAGTCTTTCTTCATGTGCGACGAATCTCCGCACCGAAAACATTTCCTAACTGATCCACCTACCGCATCTTGTTTTGTGTCGTGCACAGCCTTGCTACCCTGTAAACCATACTTGTTAACTGGTTTGGATGATCCACGGGATTTTTGATAAGCGTCGATTTGTAACTTAAGATCCTTAAGGTTTCTGGCCTGGTATAGCATTGCCTTATTTGATCTAGCATCTGGGATACCCTCAACGAAATACTCGATCAAACTTTCTTCCTCCAAACAAATGGGCTTTGCAATTTCCATAAGTGCATAAAGGAACTCGTGCAAGGATTCACCCTTATGCTGCTGTCGTTTTCCCAACCTGCGATGAACTTCTGCTGAGGATAACTTGATTCCAAACTCCTCCAACAAAGCCGATTTCAAACTTGCCCAGTCTTTGATATTTCTCTGGCTACGCACAAACATCTTTGCTGCTCCACTAAGCAACTGTTTTGCATACACAAACAACTGTAAAGGGTTCCACTCAACTGTAGCTGCACAATCTTCCAACTCTCCTATCCACTGGTTTATATCTGGAGAACTCGACCCAGAAAACTGCGAAACACTGCCCTCTACATCTTTCAACGTGAACCATGATCTACCCTGCCTTTCATTTCCTAGTCCTTGATGCCAACCTGCTGCGTTTGGCCGATTTATAGTGGTTTCTGCGGACGTTACTGATAGACCATCTTCACCATTATCCTCCGTTTCCGACTCACCTTCATTGTTTAGACCGTAGTAGGTCAACAACCTGTCTTGCAATTCCGCTTTCAATCCAGTCGTACCCAATTGCAACTCCGACAACTTCCGACGCAACTCTTCAACTCGCAGTGCCAAGATCTCGATTTTCTCCATTTTACAACTTTGTCCTGTAGATTATTAAGATTAAACAATGATTTCTTAAATTTAGTATCAAAAGCAAATTGTAAATAGATTAACCACCCTGTCTCTGGAACTGCTTGATTTCAATGTTACCCCACTACTTTACAAACGACTTGAAATAAACTTTCCGGCAACACTCCTCCAAAAGTTCAGCCACTCGCTCAATGATGTCGCTTTTGGTCGTCGTCGTATTTCTTTGCCACGCTTCCCGCTTTTGTAGCGTCACACATACAATGAAGACTTCCAAACTCAACTGGAACTTTCTGGATGTTTTCGTCTGCTGCCAAGATCTGTGCACCAGCCTTCCGCTTGCACAATCCTGCACGCACGCTCCGATGACCACACCAGATCCAATGTCTTGCTCGTTGTATCTCCACTGCTTCCAGCCCGTGTCTGCTGCTTCCTAGATCTCCAGCCACGATCCGCTGCCTCCTTATCCTTCCAGCACTTCGTCCGCTAGTTCTCCAAGTTCTTGCCTTTGCAAAAGCCACCAACTGTGTCTGCTTTCTGCGCCAGCCTTCTTTGTCACACTCCAGCCAAATTGCTTATGACGATTTGAAGATATCTAGCCGATTTGCTCAATTTCACCAGCTCTCTGCATACGCACTCCACGTGTTTTTGCCAAGGTGAAAGTTCTGTCGAATGGTAGGCTATATCTCGGTTGAGCCCCCAAAAATTGCAGGGTCCTCTTTTAGAAAAGATGACGCTGACTTAAATAGTATGATGATATGCTTTATTCACATTCGACTTGTTAACTTAGGTTTTACAAAATATACGTGTGCTATTAAACTGTACTCTTCGAGATTCTGGCAGCGAGTGAGTATGGCGGTGCGTTGCCACTTTGCACTCACGTTGCAACTGGGTATCGAATATAACTTAGGAATATCGAGTAACTTAGGAATATCGAGTACAGAAAGGGAAAGATAATAGATCAGTAGGTGAGACCGCTTCTAGTGGTCCTTGTCTCTCCAGTACCGCATCCCACATTTATAAAACTTAAAAATACAAAAAATTATATTCACAATAGTATATACGTCAGAAAAAACCGAAGCAATAAATTGATTCATATTATTTTCCCACCAATTTTCCGATCGTTCATATGGCAGCTATATGACATAATCGTCCGATTTTGATAAAATTAAATTCAAAATTCAGAATTAATCAAAAAATTTTATTTCCAAGCGTAGAAAGTTATATGTTAAAAAACACCGAAGCTATAATTTCTTTCATATTATTGTAATTTCCCTCCAATTTTCCGATCGCTCCTATGGCAGCTTTATGATATAGTCGTCCGATTTTGATAAAACTTAATCCGAAATTCAAAACTAATTAAAAACAAGGAAAAACGCTATAGTCGAGTACCTCGACTATCAGATACCCGTTACTCAGCTAAATAGAGATATGCAAGTAGCAAAGCGAGATTAAGCTGCGCCACCTACCGGCGTTAGAGTGGGCGTGGCAAATTTTTTTTTGGACCAATCGATAGGTATTGTCGAGACCAATACATTTCAGTTACAATTTTTTACCTAGCATAAAAATTGTAGGCGTCACAGGTTTTCGCGGTTTGTGGGCGTTAGAGTGGGCGTGGGATATTCGCGTATCAAACTTGCGCTGCGTATAAGGCTACGGAAACTAAATCTGAAATCCCAATTCTCTATCTTTGATAGTTTCCGAGATATCCACGTTCATATTTACGATTTTTTGAAGTTTGTGGGCGGTTTGTGGGCGTTAAAGTGAGCGTGCCAAAATTTTGTTTGGGTTAATCGATAGGTATTGCTGAGAACAATACATTTCAGTTAAAATTTTTATTCTAGCATCATAACTGTAGGAGCCACAGTTTTTGGCGGATTGTGGGCGTTAGAGTGGGCGTGGCACTCTGCTGAAACAAATTTGCGCTGTGCAGGAATCTCAGGAATCTGCATGCCTAATCCCAGTATTGTAGCTCCTATAGTTTCCGAGATCTCAGCGTTCACACGGACAGACGGACAGAGGGACAGACGGACATGCCTAGATCGACTCGGCTAGTGATCCTGATCAAGATTATATATACTTCATGGGGTTGGAAACGCTTACTTCTGCTGTTACATACTTTTCGACGAATCTAGTATATTCCTTTATTCTACGAGTAACGGGTATAATCATTATATATTGCAAGAAAAAAACAAGGAAGAACGCTATAGTCGAGTACCTCGACTATCAGATACCCGTTACTCAGCTAATAAGACCAAAGGGAAATGGAGACATGCAAGCAGCAAAGCGAGATTGAAATGCGCCACCTACCGGCGGTAGACAGATTTAAGCGTTATGGACGTTAGAGTGGGCGTGGCATATTTTTTTTTTGGGTCAATCGATAGGTATTGACGAGAACAATACATTACAGTTAAAATTTATATTCTAGCATCATAACTGTAGGAGGCACAGTTTTAGGCGGTTTGTGGGCGTTAGAGGGCGTGGCACTCTGCTGAAACAAACTTGCGCTGCGCAGGAATCTCAGGAATCTGCATGCCTAATCCCAGTATTGTAGCTTGTACAGTTTTCGAGATCTCAGCGGTCATACGGACAGACGGACATGGCTAGATCGACTCGGCTAGTGATCGTAGCGGTGACCGGTGCAGAACGTGCGACCGGAACCATCACACGCTGCTCCACATGCACGAACTTGTTTCCCGGTAAAAGTCCGTCTCCAAGCAACAGCCCGCTTCTCCACAGCGTTCGCGCCGGCAAGATCCGCCAACTCGGCAGACGCTTGCCCCTCCACCGCGCTCAGCATCCTCGACACCAGCTCCGTCGCTCGCGGCACTTCTCCAGCGTCATAGCGTCAACGTTCTCCCGACTGCTTTGGTGATCGCCGAGAACGGGGAGAAGACGTTCGACACCGCCGCACTCATCGATCCGTGCACCCCGACAGGCTCCATCGATGGATCCCTGGCCGCCGCGTTTCGTTTGCCGACAACAAACGTGGGCGATGAGAGCATCTGCACGGCAAAGATTCGGTCGAAGGTCGTCGAGGCCATCAAGCTGGAGGTGATCCTCAAGATCGAGTCGAACGTGCGCATCCGCACTCCCATCCGTGCGCTCAGTGAGAGCGTAGTCAAGAAGTTTAAAGAGCTACCGCTCACGAATGATCGTTTCCATCGGCCAGCCACCATTTCCCTAATCCTGGGCGCGGACGTCTACCCGAAGGTGATACAGCCAGGCTTCATGGTCGACGAGGGACTGCCAGTAGCCCAGAAGACGGTGTTCGGGTGGATCCTCTCCCGCGCCTGTACGCAGGCTTAAGGCGTAGGTGACTGGCCGGGGTCTCTTTTTGCAACGCTAGCGATTGCGAGGGGGGCGGAATGTTCAGGCCCACTGTCCGGCTTATCTGGACCCCGGCCCCGCTATCCAACTGCACCGCTCTCTCGCTCTCCCGTTCTGTTCCCAGCTCCCCTCCGTGAAGTCTCCGCTGCGCTTTGGAGCGCGGAACTGAGCTTAGACTTAAATAGTTTAATTTTGGCATTCATATTGAATAAACCGCGGTCGCACCCCCGCCTAATTTGTACAGTGAACCTTTTGCGTAAATACTTTTCGGTCAAGGGGCATTTCGCGATTGGTTTTCTCCCCTACAGCTTAGACGCTTTCCGCCGCACCAGCAGCAAAACGCAGTAATCCGCCGAAGCCCAGCACAGCTTCCCGCCGACGCCGCCAGTTCCGGCCGTCGCCTCCCACGCCCTTCTACCAGCGCCACCAGTACCCCGCTACCCTTGCAGAGGGTATAGAATATCAGTCAGAATTTTGCAACGCAGTGAAGGAGACGTTTCCGGCCCCATAAAGTATATATATTCTTGATCAGCATGACTAGACGAGTCGATCTAGCCATGTCCGTCCGTTTCTGCACAAAAAAAACTAGTCCATCAGTTTTAAAGCTATCGGGCTGAAACTATATTTAAAGCTCCCATAGGAACAATCGGATATAAAAATTTTACAAAATTATATCTTTGCTGTTTTTTAACATATAACCTCCTACAAATTTTACAAAATTATATCCTCCTAAATAAAAATATATAACCTCCTACACTTGGAAATACATTTTTTTTATTAGTTCTGAATTCCGAATATAATTTTACCAAAATCGAACGAAAATATCGTATAGTTGTCAAAGAAACAATCAGTGAAATAATGAAATAATAATTTTTAAAAAAATTGTTCTTAGTTGATTTTAATCGTATTATTTTATGGTTTATGGATCGGTTTATGAATCGGACCCAGTCTTTGCGAGTTCCTGCCAGACGTCATATCTCCAGCCCTCCATCCGGAGATTACACGGACCAGTGGCAGACGAACGCAACGATGCCCTAGCCAACCCACACCGTCGCGAGACCTCGACGAACTAACTGCACCTCATCGCCACACCAGACATCCGTCATCACAAAAAAAACAAGGAAGAACGCTATAGTCGAGTACCTCGACCCGTTACCCGATACCCGTTACTTAGCTAAAGGGACCAAAGGGAAATGGAGATATGCAAGCAGCAAATCGAGATGGAAATGCGCGTTAGAGTGGGCGTGGCATATTCGCGTAACAAATCTGAATAAATCTGAAATCTCAATTCTCTATCAATGATACTTTCCAAAATATCCGCGTTCATATCTACGATTTTTTGAAGGTTGTGGGCGGTTTGTGGGCGTTATAGTGGGCGTGGCACTCTGCTGAAACAAAGTTGCGCTGCGTAAGAACCTCTGCATGCCAAATCTCAATAGCCTATCCCTTATAGCTTCCGAGATCTCAGCGTTCATCCGTACGGACGGACAGACGGACATGGCTAGATTGACTCGGCTAGTGATCCTGGGGTCGGAAACGCTCCCTTCTGCCTGTTACATACTTTCCAACGAATCTAGTATACACTTTTACTCTACTAGTAACGGGTACAAAAAAAAAAAAATTGCAATATATAATTACAAGAACAAAAAATTTTCTTTAAAAAGTAAGGTGTATAAAATCTACAAATAAATAAACTACCTTTAATAATATTCAAAGAGATATTTTATTTTTGAACTACATATATAATGGTTGATCGTCGAAGAAAACCAATCAACGCTAACTTTAAAAGAAAACTTGATACGGTAAATGAAATGTATCCTACCAAAAAATTTAAAAGTAATCAAAATCAATTAATAAAGTAATCAAAAAATGTATTCAGATATGGTAAGACATATTGAGACATCTGTTGGTGCCAGTAAAAGACTTAAGAAAAACAATGATATATAATGATGATGTTGACCCAATAATAATAACAAAAATGGATCACGTGCGCGAAAAAGCTGTGCTGCTGCGGGCGATTGGAGTGCACCGACAAACAACCAAATCGCAGCTGAGCTTACAGCTGATCGGTTTTGACTCGCCGGCATTTATATACTTAAACGAACAATTAACGAAAACAAATTACGAAATTTTTAAGTCTTTACTCGCCGTGGAGACGTATTTGTTAAGCCTATAGACGGAGAAGAGGCTTACTACGTGCAAAGCTCCAATGAGCTTTCTGATCTGAGTAGTGATGTGGGCGAAATCAACTCAAGCAGAGATGCCGCTTTAGAGAATAATTCATTTCGTAATTAAAATATTTTTTATCTCTATATTAGGATTTCCAATTAGTTTAATTCTTTATCTCTTGTTATTCATATGTTTAGGATCAGTCGCATTGTTAATTTAGTAGTCTGCCTAATTTTTTGTCTGGTGTGCAGTCCTTGTTTTTTTATTTTGAAATTTAAAACTATTCACAATGGAAGAAAACCTTAATAATTCAACAGCAAATAGTCGTGCCCTTCTGTGCATCCTGGCAAAGCAGAGACCTGGTCTCAAGATTTGTCATATAAATGCCCAAAGCCTGCCAAAGAAAATTGAAGAGTTTAGGTACATGTTTGTAAATTCGGAAATTGATGTTATATGCGTGTCTGAAACATGGTTTGTCCAGAGTCTATGTGATGTGCTAATATCGTGTGATGGATATAATGTGTACCGTTCTGATCGTGTTAGTCATGGGGGAGGAGTTGCTATATATGTAAACAAAAAATTAAAAGCCAAAATTATTTGCCAACACACAATAAACAGTGCAATAGAATATATTTTTCTTGAAATACAAAACCCGATTATTGAGAAAAATCTGTTAATTGGCTGCATTTATCGTCCGCATTGCAACACAAACTATGATGATTTAATCAATATTCTGACAGACATTACAGTAAACTTCACTGATGTAATCCTTGCAGGCGATCTTAATAGTGATATTCTGAGGGAATCACACCTTACCAGCAACATGGAATCGCTAGGTCTGAAACCAGTGAATCTTTCATTTCCAACCCACTTCAGCAGAACACGTAACACATTATTAGATTTGTTTTTTGTGAGTGATGTTAATAAAATATGTTTGTATGATCAGCTAATCGTTCCGTCCTTTTCAAAACATGACCTTATATATCTGACCTATAACTTTGACCTAAACTACACGGACCATACAATATTTTATCGTGATTTTAATAATATTAATTACATACTGTTGAACGAAGCATTTGACCTGTGTGTATGGAACAATATTTACAGTCTTCCAACAGTCGATCGTCAACTTAAACTTCTACAACATAATATTAGCCACTTATACGATAGTTTTGTCCCAGTTAAAAGTAAAACAATTTGACCTTCCGAAAAACCATGGTTTACTAATGATATAAAATTGGCAATTATAAAACGAAATGAAGCATACCAGAAGTGGAAAAGATACAAAACACCGCAACACCACAGCATGTTTGTATCTCTGAGAAAAACGGTTACCAAACTAATCGACTCTGCAAAATCAAACTTTTTTAGCCAAAAATTTAAAAACTCAACCTCTTCGAGTCAAACATGGAAACAGATTAAAACTCTAGGGATAGGTAAACAAAAGACATCACAGGAACTAGATGTTGACATAGATGAACTGATATCTATTCTTCCGTACCTCTCGAAGGTGTTTGAAAATATTGTCGCATCACAAATAAATAATTTTATATCTGTCAATATCCTCTTAAATGACCATCAATCTGGATTTAGAAAAAATCGTAGCTGCACTTCAGCCATCTTAAAAATAACCGAAGATATACGTCAACAGACGGACAACTCGTATGTCACCTCCTTACTATTGCTGGACTACAGCAAAGCGTTCGACACAGTAAATCATGATATCCTGTGCTCAAAACTCAAAAATTTGTATTACTTCTCCAATACTGCCGTCAAACTTTTGTGTTCGTATCTTAAAAATCGTCGTCAATATGTTGTATCGTCAAATATTTGTTCTTCGTTTGCCTATCTGAAGCGTGGTGTACCCCAGGGTTCGGTTCTTGGACCACTATTATTCACACTTTATATAAATGATCTTCCTTCTGTGCTGTCGAAATGTAATGTCCATTTATATGCTGATGATGTTCAGATGTATGTTAGTCGTCCCTTAAACAGAATTAGTGAGTGTTTAGATATTTGTAGAATGGAGCTTTGAAGAGTAAATGAATGGGCAAAAAACAACGGTCTAGCCATCAATCCATTGAAATCAAAGTGCTTAATCATTTTTAAGGCGAAATTATGCAATATTGAACTGTTCCCCTTGATGATTAACAAAACACCAATTGAGTACGTGGAAACCGCCAATAATTTGGGTATCACATTTAATAGAACCTTGAACTGGAATGACCACGTAAACAAAGCTGTAGGCAAAACGTACGGACTAATAAGATCCTTGTCACTAGTTAAATGTTCCTTACCTGTTAGTGTGCGTCTTCTAATTGCCAAGTCTCTTTTATGGTCTAGAGATCTATGCAAATTGTGATGTAGCAAGTCAACATAAGCTGAAAATAGCATACAACAATATTGCGCGTTTTATATTTAATTTGCATAGATCTGACCATGTAACTCAATTTTCTTACAAGATGTTTGATATAAGCTTGGCAGATTATATGAAAAGTAGAACAATAATCTTTTTACACAAAGTTATATACACCAGGGAGCCATCGTACTTATTTGAAAAATTACAATTCTCCAGATCTACAAGAACAAAGAATATTATCTGCATCCGACACAGGTTTCTGCTTTCAAATAGACGATTTTTTATAAATGCGATTAGAACGTGGAACGAGCTTCCCAACTACATAAAAGAAACTAGGAGCGCAACACTATTTAAGACAAAACTTCTCTCACATCTAAAAAATAGCAGTTCTAGTCTACTATGAGGTATATTATCCTATTTTAACATTGCGACTTATCCCCAAAACCTTTTCCTTAGTTTTTTAATTTCGATTTAACTTCATTTCTATTTATCTAAATGTTCAACAATAAATGTAACAATGTATGTCATTAGATTTAAGAACCAATTTTGTCCAAATTTAAATATGTTTACCAGTTGTGACTAGCGCTGTAATTTATAAGTTTTAAAACTTGTAGCGTTAGGAAGCCTAAAACAATAAATAATAATAAATAATACTAATAATATTTTACAAAGATTATTGGAGACGGAAGAAGACCAAATTGGAAGGTTAGAAAAGGTCGCATCCAGAACTGCGCTAAAAAGATCTGTTGAGACTGCAAAAGATTTAAACAAAAGGCACAAGAATCTTCAGAAATAAGATTAAAGGAGACAGAAGAAGAGCGACTTAATAGACTTTATAAAAAACATAAAGAATTATATTTAACAGATCTCGTGAAACAGAAGTTCAAAAAAATAGGCTTGAAAAAGAAGCAAGCAGACACAGAATAAATAAAAATAATAAAACAAAAGAGCAACACATTTTGTGTCTTGATAATCAAGTGGTTTGAAAACGTGTTAGCCAACGGAAAAACACAATTAATGCGAAAAAATCAAAAACTTATTCAGCAAAGCAGACAACCCAGTTCAAAATGTTGCAATTACAACTGAAATGACAAAGATCGTAGTGAGGACTCAGATTTCTTAAGTCTTAGAAATTTGTTTAAATTCATTCATGATTTAGCAAAACATTTAGTTAATACTGACGGAAATAATCATCCAACATTTTTCATTACAGATCTATTATTATAAATTCGTAAAAATGTCTGCATCCTTTAGGAAAAGTACGTTTTAATAAAAAATAGTGGTCATTCAATATCAGACCCTGAGTTTTCATAATTATTGGGCCCGTCATTACATACACGGCACTCTGAATCGTACTTCTCAAATGCATCGTATAGTTCCCTAAGAAGGGAAACCGTTTTAGCTTTAAGTTTAGGAGGTAAAATGGAAAATCTTTTTGAAAACCAGCAGCACACTAAAGAAAAATTGCAATGTAACCCCAATATGTGTAATACAAAGAAAATAAATATCTATGATCAATATTTTTCACTTATAACATCATTTGTTAATTTAAATTTAGAAGAGATTATCTCTTTTTTCGAAAATATTGATGTTTACTCAATCGAATTCGTTGTAGAGGATTCCCCTCCGGAATACAATTTCCATGAATTAAATGTATTAACAAGGAAGAACGCTATAGTCGAGTACCTCGACTATCAGATACCCGTTACTCAGCTAAATAGAGATATGCAAGTAGCAAAGCGAGATTAAAATGCGCCACCTACCGGCGGTATACAGATTTAAGCGTTATGGGCGTTAGAGTGGGCGTGGCAAATTTTTTTTTGGACCAATCGATAGGTTTTGTCGAGACCAATACATTTCAGCTAAAATTTGACAAACATGCGCTGCGTATAAGGCTACGGAATCTAAATCTGAAATCCCAAATCTCTATTTTTGATAGTTTCCGAGATATCCACGTTCATATTTACGATTTTTTGAAGTTTGTGGGCGGTTTATGGGCGTTAGGGTAGGCGTGGCAATTTTTTTTTGGGTCAATCGATAGGTATTGATTAGAACATTACATTTCAGATAAAATTTTTATTCTAGCATCAAAACTGTAGAAGCCACAGTTTTGGGCGGTTTGTGGGCGTTAGAGTGGGCGTGGCACTCTACTGAAACAAACTTGAGCTGCGTAAGAAGCTCAGGAATCTGCACGCCAAATCTCAATAGCCTAGCTCCCATAGTTTCCGAGATCTCAGCGTTCATCCGGACAGACAGACGGACAGACGGACAGAAGGACAGACGGACAGACGGACATGGCTAGATCGACTCGGCTAGTGATCCTGATCAAGAATATATATACTTTATGGGGTCGGAAACGCTTCCTTCTGCCTGTTACATACTTTCCGACGAATCTAGTATACCCTTTTACTCTACGAGTAACGGGGTAAAAATAAGGAAGAACGCTATAGTCGAGTACCTCGACTATCAGGTACCCGTTACTCAGCTAAAGGAACCAAAGGGAAAGGGAGATAGTTAAGCAGCAAAGCGAGATTGGAATGCGCCACCTACTGGCGGTAGACAGATTTAAGCGTTATGGACCTAAGAGTGGGCGTGGCAAAATTTTTTTGGGTCAATCGATAGGTATTAACGATAACAATACATTTCAGTTAAAATTTTTTTCTAGCTTCAAAACTTTAGGAGCCACAGTTTTGGGCGGTTTGTGGGCGTTAGAGTGGGCGTGGCACTCCGCTGAAACAAACTTGCGCTGCGCAGGAACCTCAGGAATCCACACGCCTATTCCCAGTATTGCAGCTTGTATAGTTTCCGAGATCTTAGCGTTCATACGGACAGACGGACATGGCTAGATCGACTCGGCTAGTGATCCTGATCAAGAATATATATACTTTATGGGGTCGGAAACTCTTCCTTCTGCCTGTTTCATAATATTCGACGAATCTAGTATACCCTTTTACTCTACGAGTAACGGGTATTAAAAGGGAGGACACAAGACTTTCTGTTATGAATGGGAAAATAATTTTCTTCTGTCTTTTTATTTTTAAGACGTCTTGCACCTCATTTTCCTTAAATACGGCAGACTTTAAAAATAATTTATTTAATAAAGTCTGACTCGCAAAAGGCTAATGATGATTTAACAGTTGGAATACTTTCTGAAAATATAAACACAATTAAAACAATGGCAGAAAATATTAATTTAAAAACCAAAATTTGTGATGTTAATGAATCAAACAAAAACACCTTTTAAAATTAGGGGCGAACGCGCCTTTAACAAAAATTTCTGATATTAACAATTGTGACGAAAAATGATATTACATTCGATAAATAATTGCTATAGTTTCTTCTTATACGAGCCGGTTGGCCCTAAACCATCAGTTGCAGAATTATGAAGATTATGCTGGGAGGAAACTATCCTCCTTTTCTTGCTAGCCTAGAGACTCAGTATAGATCAAATCAATACAAATTTAACGGCAGTTGCCGGAGTTGTTTTGCAGAGAACTTCTGTTCTTTATTTAATGACTGCCAGAGGTACACCTACAAAGCCCATACCTTTAACACAGTGTCCCTCCTAGCACACATGGAAGTCGTCTGCGTTACAGGAGACGCTAACACATGCGCGAGGAACATAGCCGACAGAGTGAAGGAGGCGTGCGATGCGCGAGGAGAGACTGCCTAGCGGCCCGGCGCAGGTGTCAGAGAAGCAGAGGACGCGGAAACCAGGAGCTAAGGGAAACAACCTAGGGAGCCAAGAGAAAGGTCCTGAAGAACGCGATCAGAGCTAGCAAGGCCAGATGCTTCCAGGAGCTGTGCGAAGCGGCTGATGCAGAACCATTCGGGTCAGCATACAGGATGGTCATGGGTAAGCTCAACAGACAGCCGACCCCTACCGGCCACTTACGGCTTGGCCAAATAGTGTCCACCCTGTTCCCCACCCAGCCGCCCATTACTTGGCAAGCTACCGGGGAAGGCGATACTGTCCTCACCAGCGAAGCCGAAGTCCTGGCTGCGCTAAGGAAAACCAAAATCGAAAAAGCCCCTGGCCCCGACTGCATTCCCAATGCTGCACTGCACACATTGGTGGCAAACTAAACGGGTATATTCACGGAGATGTACAACATGTGTCTCACCCAGCGAACCTTCCCCATAGGTTGGAAGCGTCAAAGGTTGGTGCTTATCCCAAAACCGGGCAAGCTGGACGATGACGCATCGTCATACAGACCCCTATGTATGCTGAATACGGGGCAGATATTCGAGCGCATAATCTGCACCCACTTCCAGAAAGAACTCGACCAACTTAAAGCGCTATCGGACCACCAGTTTGGCTTCCGGAGAAAATGAAGCACCATTGACGCGATCCAAACGGTCACCCAACTGGCTGCTAACGCAATCGAAGGAGAAAGGTGGCTAGGTGGCTCAAAAGAGTACTGCCTCGTCTGCACCCTGGACGTCGAGAATGCCTTCAACTCTGCCAACTGGAACCTTGTCCTGCAGGCACTTCATCGCATGGGAATCTCGAATTACCTGATCGACCTCGGACTACTTCAAGGATAGAGTGCTCACATATTCCTCTGATGTCGGAGAGCACAAGTACCTGCTGACAGGAGGAGTACCTTAAGGCTCAGTCCTGGTCCCGATAGTGTGGAACGTCATGTACGATGGATCCTAAGGCTGGTACTACCCGCAGGATGCACTGTGGTGGGATTTGCGGACGACATAGCGCTGGTAACGGTAGCGAAAACCCTCAAAGAGATCACGGGTAGGTGCAGCCTCTCGATAGACACCCTCATGTGCTGGCTCGCAGACAATGGGTTAGCAGTCGCCGAGCACAAAACTTAGGCAGTGCTCATAAGCAGCAGGAAGACTGTGGAGAAGGCCACAATACGAGTCGGATCAACTCCAATAGAAACAAGCGCCTCAGTCAAGTATCTTGGAGTACTGATCGACCACAGACTATCGGTCAAGACGCACCTTTCGTATGCAGCAGCCAAAGCATCCAGATCGACTGCAGCCATTTCAAGGATGATGGCTAATACTCGCCACAGTGGTGACATCTACCATACTGTACGCCGCGCCCATATGGGCCGAAGCTATGCAGACCACATCATACAGCCGCCAGTGCAAAGCTGTTTACAGACGCTGCGCACTGCGCATCACAAGCAGCTTCTGCACGGTAGGAAGCCGCGCTAGTGGTAGCCGGTACTATACCGATAGACCTGCTGGCGGCAGAACGAAGAACTGGGAGCACAGGAAGCAGGACCAAGCGCAGCAACACGATCGAGGCATGGCAAAGGAGGTGGAACAATGCGACCACAGGGCGGTGGACGCACAGGCTAATTCCCAGTCTAACCCCCTAGCTGCAGAGCCGACACGGACAGGTAGACTTCTACCTCACGCAGATGATCTCCGGGCACGGATGCTTCAAGGAACACCTACATAGGTTTAATCACGAGCCAAACCACTACTGTGACCACTGGAAGCATCGAAGACGCGGAGCACGCGCTATACGATAGGTACCGATTCAAAGCTGAAACGACAACCGTTTGTAACCTGACAGCGGACAACATGATCAGCTGCATGCTGGAAAACCAAAGCAAGTGGGACGCGATAGCCAACATGGCCGCTGGCATCCTGAAGGAGCAAAGCCGTCGAGAACAGAGTCGACGAATCGAGTCATAAGGACGAGCGGCAACCTGACCGCCATCCGACCCGCGAAATCTAGCTTTGCGGCAGTCCCGCTGGATCGGAACATTTCTACCTCCTCTCTTCTTCTACCACTTTTATTCACGTATATACTTAAACTTTATTTAATAAAAAAAAACCACTCTTGTGGAATATCGCAATAAATGGACTACTGCGTATTCTGGAAGGAGGATGTTGTAAGGTTGTGGCATACGCAGACGACGTCGCCATCATCTTTAATGGAAAATATCCACAAACACTTTGCGATCTTGTGACCGCTAAACTTAAAATACTATCGGAATGGACGATAGCGAACGGACTCGGGGTAAATCCCTGGAAAACGGAACTTGTTCTATTTACAAATAGATACAAAATTCCAACACTCAACCCACCCATTCTAAACAATTGTAATCTCTCTTTTAGCGATCACGCCAGGTACTTGGGGTTAGTACTAGATAAGCGCCAAAAATGGGGCTTAAACAACCAAGAGAGAACCAAGAAAGCGACCATTGATTTTTACTCCTGTAAAAAAGCAATTGGAGTAAGATGGGGCATGTCCCCTAGAATAGTCAACTGGATATACACAGCGGTAGTCAAGCCAATCCTACTGTACGGAGTGGCTCTGTGGTGGACCGCCTTACACAAACAATGCATACTGACTCCTCTAAACAAAGTACAGCGAATGGCGACATTTTGTATTAGTGGAGCCCTTCGAACCACCCCGAATGAAGCGCTGAATGCGATCTTGAACCTCCCTAGCCTGGACTTAGCAGGCATGGAATGGGCCAAACCGGCAGCTATTCGACTGAGGGATATGGCCATGCTAAAATTCTCCAGCATGATAAATCGATTCTGAAGATCACGGATCCAAGCAAATCCATTGAATATAGTCACACACCCTTTGAGGCCCTGATTCCAGATAGAGAGGAATGGGAGCAGGGCCGACCGGGCACGACGGACGCTATCTGTTTCTATACAGATGGCTCCAAATTAGAAGGACACGTTGGCGGAAGTGTATACTCCGGGACATGGCAATGCTAAAATTCTCCAGCATGATAAATCGATTCTGAAGATCACGGATCTATGCACGACGGACGCTATCTGTTTACATACAGATGGCTCCAAATTAGAAGGACACGTTGGCGGAGGTGTATACTCCGAAAAATTAGATATCAGGAAGTCATTCAGGCTCCCGGACCACTGTATCGTCTTTCAGGCAGAGGTCCACGCTATAAAAGAAGCTTAAACCTGTTTAGGGAACTTTAGCCTCCAAAGAGGACACCTAAACATATATAGTGACAGCCAAGCGGCTATTAAATCGATCTACTCGACAAACACCAACTCCCTTACAATAGCAGAATGTCGTAGATCTCTCCACTAGATGGAAAATCAGTTTACTATCAGCCTTATATGGGTTCCGGGACATCGTAGGCAACTGCATAGCGGACGAATTAGCCAGGCAGGGCACCACCAAGCCTCTCCTCCCAGGAGAGGAGAATGTCGGTATGCCCATGGCAAGTGCAAGCTTAATATAAAAACTACTTCAACACACTAGCCAACACCCAACGCACCACAGTGTCGCATCTCTCACCAGACATAGCCTGTGATAAACAACAAAAACACCTCGGAGTTACTCAAACTCAGCCGCACAGAGTGTGACATGTTGATTCGAGCTTTTACAGGCCACTGACTTGTTGGCGCTCATGCCAGCAGGCTAAAAGCCCCGCAAAATGATTTCTGTAGAAGCTGCAGGGATGAGGAAGAAGTGGAAACGGAAGAACACCTTCTCTGCTTCTGCCCAGCCCTATGCAGACTCAAACTGAAACACTTAGGAAGTCCCTTCATCGACGACCTTACCGAAGTATCGGAGATTAATCTCAAAAACATAAGTGCCTTTATTAAATCTTCCGGTTGGAAGACATGCTTATCAGCTTAACACAGGCTGAAACTACTAGAAACGGGACCCTAGAGAAGGAAGAAGCGAGATCATGCGTTATCACAGCGGACCCATTGAGGTCTAAGTGTGTCGGACTATAGTCCGACAGCCGCCCTAACCTAGCCTAACCCCCCAAGCCTATAGCGCCCACAATTTTCATGCTAGATAAAAAATTTTAACTGAAATTTATTGGTCTCGTCTAACACAGGTTGAACCTACTAGAAACGGGACCCTAGAGAAGGAAAATCCAGATCATGCTATATCACAATGGATCCATAGAGGTCTAAGTGTGTCTTAGCTTCGCAGTCTTAGTTGTCTTATTGTCTCCCCACTCCACTTTTGCGAACCCGAAACGGCCGCGCATGCATTTTTCTTTGTTTGCTTTAGCGTAGGCTTCGCGTATGCACCGCCCCTCCACAGTGTCTCAAACGGACAAGTGGAACGTTTCCACAGCACTCTGGTAGAGCTTGCTAGATGTCTTAAAATTGATAAAGGCATTAGTGATACCGTTGAGCTAATTCTGCTGGAAACTGCCAGATATAACAAATCTATTCGGTCAGCGACAAGAGGCCAGCCGACGTGGTTTAAACACAATCGAAAGACCCACAATACGAGGTACAGGATAAGATAAAACACGCCCAAGATAAGCTCCGAAACAGGAAAAATGCATCCCAACAAACTCTCACCATTGTGTAAAGAGAAAACTGCGGAAGCGGACATGGTGACCACAGTCCTCATTAAGGGGAGGCTGGTCCACAAGGACAACTTTAGGTAGGACAAGCCTAGTCATGTTATCGCTCGTCTGGAAATTTTTCATTTTTTGTTATCTTTATCCCTAGCCACTTGGCGTAAGTTTTTTTTTTACTAATTTTTTATTACTAATAAATTACAACTAATATATGCAAATAATAGATAAGTAAATATCAATAACAAAGTACAGGATCAAATCAATAGAATTTCCACAACAGTCAATCAACTTCTGCGGTCGGCTAAGGAATCCCAAATTGATACGGCCCTAGCATACTAGATCATGCAGACCTGGAAAGTGTGTGGATGGAAGAGCCCACCGAGACCGCAATTAAAGAAGATCAATCCGTTAACATTTTACACTTTATTATTAAATTTCCTAAAATTAAGTCAGCCGCCAATAAGATTACTATTTTTCCCATGTCCCATAACGACACCATCCTCAGAGGTGAAGAATTACTCAGGTGAAGAATTACTCCACAACACCACGGGCTACGTTATGCCAGCTGGCGCTAAGAAGATCGTGCGCCCAAGAACTCCACGCTGGAGGCACTGCACATTGCGAGATCCAGCAAAGTGACCTGCATCCCGTTATTTATGTCGACGAAGGGATTGTCATTGTAAACGATCGGAGGGTTCGCCTGAGTTTGGACGATGGCACTTATGTCCATATACGGGGTACATACGTCATCACCTTTACCGAGAGTGCCACGGTCAACGAAACCCGATTTGTCAGCCATGACACAGCTCAGAGAAGGGCTCCAGGAGTAGCCAGCTCGCCTTCCAGGCGAGTTAACCAGGTTAACTGCTGACACAGCGTCTGGCAGGATGCCCATGCATAGCCGGCAAACACAGTATATTTGCATGACCACTATAAAGTTAAATTTTTGTTAGCTTTAAGTCAGTTCCCTTTTGGCAGTCATTAAATAAAGAACAGAAGTTATCTGCAAAACAACTCCGGCAACTGCCGTTCAATTTATATTGATTTGATCTGGACTGAGTCTCTAGGTTAGCAAGAAAAGGAGGGTTGTTTCCTCCCAGCATAATCTTCATAATTCTGCAACAGATCGTTTACGGCCAAGAAGAAACTTTAGCGAGGAACACCCTCGCGCCTACCTACGTTTTAACGTAGCTCTCTACTAATACAAGGACTATGCATTGGATTACCAATGGCCAGCCGGCCCTTCAATATTGTGACTGCAGCGAGGGACAACCATAACCGGGCCCACATACGTGTTTCGGCCAGCAGCCCGGCCGTCCACAATTCACTGCTGCTGCTCCGGGCCTCCCCGCGCCACCGAGCTCACTAGCCGCTGTTAGCAGGCCAACCTTAACCCTAGACTGCTACGCGGGATCACGTCAGCACCGATAGGGGAAGACCAAGTTTTATTTCTATACTTAAGAATATATAACCGTCTCTCCGTTGCCGCTGTTGGCAGCGCAGCTACAAGACTTAGTACTATTGAGCTCCTAAGAAGTAATCCTAAAAACAGAAACGCTTGAGAGGTTGAAGCGGAACTTTTGCTGCTCCACGCAGCGAAATCTTATACAAGATAGTCAACGACGCATAACTTCTTGACGAAAAAATCAAGAAGTTCATCGACTGCTGTATTCCGTGCATTTTAAGCAACCGCATGCGTTGCAAGCAGGAGGTCTGGCTGCATGCATTGCATAAAGAAGACTTTCCATTGCACTAGATTCTACAAGCAAGAATTACAAACACATACTCGTCGTCATCGATTCTTTTACAAAGTTCTGCTGTCTTTATTCTACAAAGTCAACGACCGCAAGCAAAGTCACTACAAAGCTACGAGGACAAAGTAATGTGTTTGGCAACCCAGCTTGTATCATTTCGGATCGAGGTTCAGCTTTCTCAGCCCATGATTTTCTCCAGTATTGCGCCGATGAAAATATAAAGGTAGTCAAGTCTACGACAGGCCTACCCCGGGTCAATGGAAAAGTGGAGCGACTCAATGCCATAATTATTCCAGTTTTTTGACACGTTGATCAAGTTCAATAGGCCATCAACTCTACTTTCTCGAGAAGCATCAACGTTACACCTTTTGAGCTTCTAATCGGTGTCAAAATGAGAAACAAAGATGACGAACAGCTCCGTGAGCTTATCAACAACGAATCCATAGCGCTGTTTCAGGACTCTCGAATCGATCTAAGGCTGAAAGCAAAATCACAAATTTTAAAGCTTCAATCGAAAAACAACAAGGGAGAACGCTATAGTCGAGTAGCTCGACTATCAGATACCCGTTACTCAGCTAAATGGAGATATGCAAGCAGCAAAGCGAGATTAAAATGCGCCACCTACCGGCGGTATACAGATTTAAACGTTATGGGCGTTAGAGTGGGCGTGGCAAATATTTTTTTGGATCAATCGATAGGTATTGACGAGACCAATACATTTCAGTTAAAATTTTTTATCTAGCATGAAAATTGTGGGCGTCACAGGTTTTTGCGGTTTGTGGGCGTTAAAGTGGGCGTGGCAAACTTTTTTTTGGGTCAATCGATAGGTATTGTTGAGAACATTACATATCAGTTAAAATTTTCTATCTAGCATCAAAACTGTAGGAGCCACAGTTTTGGGCGGTTTGTGGGCGTTAGAGTGGGCGTGGCAGTCTACTGAAACAAACTTGCGCTGCGTAAGAAGCTCTGCACGCCAAATCTCAATAGCCTAGCTCTCATAGTTTCCGAGATCTCAGCGTTCATCCGGACAGACGGACAGACGGACAGACAGACAGACGGACATGGCTAGATCGACTCGGCTAGTGATCCTGATCAAGAATATATATACTTTATGGGGTCGGAAACGCTTCCTTCTGCCTGTTACATACTTTCCGACGAATCTAGTATACCCTTTTACTCTACGAGTAACGGGTATAAAAAGACGTACAATCTGCGACGCAATCCAGAAAATCTGAGCAACGTTGGCGACATGTTAGCCATACAGCGCACACAATTTGGCGGAGGTCTCAAATTAAAGCCGAAGTTTTTGGGTCCTTACCAAATCACGAAAGTCAAGCACATTAACGCCTACGATGGCCAGAAAGTCGGCAACTCAGACGGTCCAAAAATTTCTTCATCCTGTGCCGAATATCTCAAGCCATGGCCAACCCACGATGATAACGACGAAATATTCGAGGCGAATGTTTGATCAGAATGGCCGAATGTGGGATTGATATAACGAGAATCACCCTAACAATCCCGATCTAGACAACGAGAACGACGAGCAGTAGTAACACACATTCCAGAAGAAAACTACCCAAAAGAAGATAAGGACGAGAGCACCGACGATAAGACGAGAACGACGAGTAGAGGCAGTTTTTGACGAGATCTAATCCAAAGAAGACGTGCTTGTGTGAAAAGCAAAACGACGCGACGGCGGTCATAATTATACTTACATTGTGACATACCATTTTTAATCATTTAAATAAACACTTAAATTTCTATACTTTAAAAACAAGAAAGAACACTATAGTCGAGTACCTCGACTATCAGATACCCGTTACTGAGCTAAGGGGACGAAAGAGAAATATAGACATGCAATCAGCAAAGCGAGATTGAAATTCGCCACCTACCCCTGATCAAATACAAGGATATGTGGGCGGCAGACAGATTAAAACGTTGTGGGCTTTAGAATAGGCGTGGCAAACTTTTTTGGGTCAATCGATAGGTATTGACGAGACTAATACGATTAAGTTAAAAAATTTTTTCCAGCATGAAAATTGTGGGCGCCACAGTTTTGGGCGGTCTGTGGGCGTTAGAGTGGGCGTGGCATATTCGCGTAAAAAACTTGAAATTCCAATTATCTATCTTTCATAGTTTCTGAGATATCCTCGTTCATATCGACGATATTTTTAAGTTTGTGTGCGGTTTGTGGGCGTTAAAGTGGGCGTGGCAACTTTTTTTAAGGTCAATCGTAGGTATTGATGAGAATAATACATTTCCGTTTACATTTTTGTTCTAGCATCAAAACTGTATGGGCCACAGTTTTGGGCGGTTTGTGGGCGTAAGAGTGGGCGTGGCACTCTGCTGAAACAAACTTGCGCTGCGTAAGAAGGTCAGGAATCTGCATGCCAAATCTCAATAGCCTAGCTCTTATAGTTTCCGAGAGCTCAGCGTTCATCCGGACGGACAGACAGACGGACAGTCGGACAGGCGAACATGGCTAGATCGACTCGGCCAGTGATCCTGATCAGGAATATATATACTTTATGGGGTCGGAAACGCTTCCGTCTGCCAGTTCCATACTTTCCGACGGATCTAGTATACCCTTTTACTCTACGAGTAACGGGTATAAAAATAAAAACCCCACAGATAGTGTGCTTATTTATATAGTAAATAAATTATGTTATGTGTCATTTTATACCCAGGCGGCACATTAATGCCAAACTCATGTAACATATGATTCGGTGTATTATTTACATAGACCCGCTGATTATTTTACATTCCAAACGAATTGTATTAATTTTTAATATGTGCACAGTCTGATCTGATCCACGCTGTTTGTTGCAGTCGGATCGCGTCGCGACACGGGTGACTATGGGTGTCACGGTGCCGGACCACAGGCGATATGGACTGTGTGAGTAGGGGTGCCGGATACTCGTGTAACCGGGGTCAACAGTGTGTTGAGGTCACGCCGCGGGATCAGGAGGATAATGGCACACCTGTCGCTAGCACGGGGACACTAGAGAACACAGGACGATTCGCGTCGCGACACAGATAGCTAAGGGTGTATGGTGCCAGACCACAGGCGATCGATGAGCTGTGTTAGGGTGAGTTGACAAGAGTCTTTACGTTATAGAGTAAGAAGACTTGTGAGTGTTTGGATTTGTAACTGACTTTATTGAGCTGTCGATCAGAGCTTAAATACTATCATGACCCGGAACTTGGGTGCCTATATTAACTGACATGTTACGCCTCATATTGGGTTCACCTACATTTTATCGTCTACGCTGCAATGTCAGCGGTATGCTGCTTGTGACTGCTGACCCACTGACCGTCGTGACCGGCTGTCCCATACTTGCAGCGTCGGCACTGTATTGTGCTGCCACTGTGCGCCTGGTCGCTGTTCCGTATAAGTTGCATTGGTCGTATGTTCGGCTCGCTGACCACTTGCAACTCCGTCGTGTTGGAGATTGCGTGCGTTTGACCCGTGTTCGTAACCATGCTAGATCGATCCGAGTTACCTTGGTTACGAACATTCTCCCCCCATTGACGGGTTCGTCAATAAAAGTGGAGGGTAGCCACTGTTTGTCAGTTGTCGACATGTTGCTCGTTCCTTGTACTGATCTCGTGGTTCAGTTCGCATCTGCGGAGGAGTCTACTCGTCTCCCACAAGGACTGCATCTCCTTTATCCAAATGGTCCCAAGATATTTCGTCGAGGAAACCAACTGTGGATACGTAGTCCGATTGGTTTCGTTTGGCGCAACCTGCGATATCCAGCTGGTCGTGTGGTCCAACTTCATCCTGAGTCCTTCCTCTTATTGGACGACGGGTTTTTCTTGGTTTTTCGGCGTGCTGTCCTGGCCTTGCATCGTAGTGACAGCCCTGTTTTGCGTGCGGACGTGCCATCCTGGTATGATGAATCGGATTCCGGTGTCGAATGCGATGTTGGATCTGCCTTTGTTACTGTTTAATACTTAATAAATTGCTTATTCTACTGTTACATATGTATCTATATATATTTTTTGGCTGAGGTCTCGTTAACCATCTATAAAAACTGCGGTGTTCTGTGTTATTGGGTCTCAGTTGACGCAATGGTGCTTGAAGACCATTGCGAGGTCGTTTTGGACCTTGACGGTTCGCTGCGTTGCACTCGTATTCCCACCTGTTGGTCGTTGCTGGATAATATTCCAGGATTCTATGTACGACGTAAACGCCGTACGGTCTCGATCCGTACCTCATGTGGCCCTGTTATAGATGGTCTGCGTTATCCTCCCAATCGGAGTGTGACGGTCCACGACGGCTCCTTCATCCCTCTTCCTAACAATCGTTTTGCTGTTGTTCGATTGGCTGTGCTTGCCGTTACTTTGCGTGGTCCTCCAGTGCCGGACGCCGATCCGTTCGAGATGTATTACGACTCCGCTAGTGATTCGGGTCATGAGTAGTGACCTCCCCCTCTTTTTTTTTTTTTTGATTTACTTGATAACTAAATATATTCTTATCGTTATGAACTTTTGTCTCTCTTTTTTTTTTTTTTTTCTTTTTCATTCTGTGGTCGTCAGCGTTTTCACCCGACTCATAGGTATTGGGGAAGTGACGCTTTGTTCCGAGCCGTTCTCTTGTTGACATATTCTTGTATGTTTACCTTTTCCGATGAGTAGACAAATTGCTGCTAGCAACAGTAATATTACGAGCCCTGCCGCAATGGAAATTGGGTTAACGTAGTTCACCTGCGTATTCGTGGTTGCCTCCGACTCCCCTCTGTCTAGCTGCTCCTGAAGTTGATGGATCGTGGTCGTGTATGGTCGTGTATTGCTGCCTCTCCTGTATTGGACTCTTGAACGAATGAGTAATAATTGTAGCTGGTTTTTTCTCTATTGTCGATCTTAACGCTGGTCGTCCCTGTAGTGTAACCACTGGACTTCTTGCAATGCAGTCCGCATTCATTGTCACGATTCCATTATTATGCACTTGTATTTTTCCTCGTTCCTCCCCGCACACATAGGTTAATGTTAGTTCTTGTGTTGTAGCAAAAATCCAAGCATTTGGAGCATCAAGAGGGTACCATATGCTTGTCGTGTTAATCCTTTCGGGTTTGCAGCTGGATTTTTGTTCAGATTGAACGGCTGCTAGGGCGCATTGGAACTGTTCGTGCGCGGGACCCAACGTCGTTTGTTTTATATTGCACAGCATTGGTCCCTTTGACATCTTCGTGCATTGGTTCAGCTCTTCCACAGTAAGTGCGAAGTGTCGATCTCGATGATCACTAATCGCTAGATATTTGGTCTCTGTCTCCGTTGCGATTATGTGATCTTGGGTGGCTACTGGAATTGGCGTTAATTGATACACGTCGTACTCCTCTTCGTCCACTAATGGTATTTTAGTATGAATTTGTCCAATTCCTGGACTTCTGATACCATCACTTGATAGATATCATGCATAGTCTCATGTGCAACAGGTAGTCGCCTCCCTTTCGGGAGATGGGCCTGTATGTTTATAAGCTCCCTTTGCAGCTGACTTACGGAGATTAATGCTGGACTGACTATGCCCCTTTTTAACCCGGTTACGATGTTGATGACTGCCGTCTGGGTCCTCTTGATATGCCCTGCTATTAATGTTAGTTCTGATGACACCTGCGCTATGTTCCCAGTTCGTATGGTATTTTCGAGGTCTGAGACGTGTGTTTCCATGTGTCTTATCCTGCGTTCCATTTCATCATTACTAGTTCTCATCACGTTTATGGTGCTGTCTAAGATAGACGTCTGATTCCTGAGTAAATGCGTGTTGTGCAATTCCTTAGCTTGGATTTTTCGGATGACCTCTTCCATATTCTGCGCATACTGAGAGTCTAAAACTCCAAATAGCCCGTTGGCGAGATTTCCTACCAGATTCAGGGCTCCTCTCCGTTGTCGCTGATGATTGAACAGCTGTTGACCATCGTATAGCTCTCTGGTCTCTTGTTCGAGCACCTGTATTATCGTTGGACATGACCCGCTTCGTAGGCACCAGGTTGATAAATCTTCAATACTTTGTTTAAACGCAGTGATCTCCTGCGCTAACAGCCGTAGATCAAAATATGATATGATCGTCCATTCTGCGGACATCAGAGCTATTCTATTCCTTAATTCTACATATGTTCCCGTATTGTTAGGTAATGGACCTACCTTTACGGGAAGTTCAGCCATGATTGGGACGGCTTGAGTGGCGTTGGCAATGGCCAGCAGCACTATGAATTGGAACATAACCTTGGGGATCTTCTGACACCCTTTGTCACTTCTTCGGGTGCCCTTTGATTGTCTAGTGGTAGCACAGCCAGCCGATGAATCGCTCTCGTGCATTCTACTGCTGATGTCCGGATGCTGACGACTCGGATTGCACCGTCCTTTCCTGCGTGTACCGTCACTATTCTCCCAAGTGGCCACTGTAACGGTGGCATGTTGTCTTCCTTTATTACCACTAGGTCTCCTACGGCAACCGTCTTTTGCTTTCTTGTCCATTTTGATCGGTTTTGTAGTTCCTGCAGGTACTCGTGGCTCCATCTTTTCCAGAAGTCCTGTCTGACCTTGTCTATTTGTTTCCATCTTGTTACTAAACCCGATCGTACCTCCTTGTTATGAATGTCGGGAGATGCGGTTATTGGTCCTCCGATCAAGAAGTGCCCTGGAGTCAATGCAGACAGGTCGCGTGGGCTGGAAGAAATGCGAGTAAGAGGCCGTGAGTTTAGTATTGCCTCTATGTCGATAATCACTGTTTCTAATTCTTCATATGTTAAATCTGCCGTTGACACCGTGCGGATCAACAAATGCTTTGCTGATTTCACTGCCGCCTCCCACAGTCCTCCAAAATGAGGTGCCCGTGGTGGAATAAAATGGAACTCTGTTCCTAGCTGCGAGCATGTTTTAGTAATTGTCTCTCGAGCTTCATCCGAGTATATCGTGGTTTTTAACTCTCGTAACTCGTTCTTCGCCCCGACAAAATTCGTGGCGTTGTCACAATAGATGCTCTTCGCGACTCCTCTCCTTCCATTAAATCTTTTAAGTGCTGCCAAGAAAGCTTGAGTGGTTAGATCAGACACCAATTCTAAATGTACTGCTTTGGTGGTGAAACAACAAAAAATGGCTAAATAGACCTTATGGGGTTTCTTTCCTCGGATTTTGTAGTGCACAAAAAATGGTCCGCAGTAATCCAGTAATCCAGTAATCTGCAACTGCGTTATGGTAGGCTGGAATGCTATTCCTTTTATCTGTCGTATTATTCGTTGTAATGCCCTTGCTCGTTGTTCCGGAGTTATTTGTCCTGTTTCTCTCTGATTGCCTGGTCGACAATTGTTTCCAAACCGCAACATCCAGGCTGTTATTCCTACCAGCGTGTCAAATGACCCGTGGTGACTGATTTCCGTGGTCCACTCATTGATTTTGATTAGACTCAGGACGTGATTGGTTATAGTACGTTGTTCTAGGTCCTTCGCGTTCAGCATCTGCTTAGTCTGTTGTTTCCAGGTTTCTTGGTTAGTTGTTAGAAATGACGGACCATTAAACCACAACTCCTTATGTTTAAGCTGTGTTGCTGAACATCCTCTCGACGCAAGGTCTGCTGGATTGTCTTCTGATGCTACATGCACCCATTGCTCCGGATTTGATAGTTCATGAATCCGAGCAATTCGGTTTGCTACGAACGTATGAAATGATGATGCTGTTGCGTTTATCCATGCTAACACTATTGTAGAATCCGTCCAATATTGGACTTCATCGATCTTTATCCGTAGATCCCTTTTGATTCTTTCTGCTAGCTCAGCTCCTAGGACCGCTGCTCATAATTCTAGTCTAGGCAATGTTTGTTTTGCTAGGGGCGCTACTCGTGATTTCGCGCATAGCAGCTTACTTACTATTGGACCGGCGTATGTTATCGTACGAAGATAAGCAGCCGTCCCATAAGCGACTTCTGACGCATCAGAAAATATATGCAGTTGGATGGCTGCTGGGTCAGCCTGTGGAAGCGGATGCCTGGCGAGCTCAATGGTAGCCAATACCTGACTATCATTTCGAAATGCCTGCCAATGGGTTGTATCTTCCTTGTCCAATTCAGTATCCCAGTCTAACGATTTTTGCCATAGTTTCTGCATAAATATTTTTGCTGCTGTCGTTATGGGGCATAGTAGCCCTAGTGGATCAAATATTTTGGCTAATTCAGAGCACACAACTCGTTTTGTGACCGTCCCTTGTTCGTATGGCGTCGCGCGTCCTTGGAGTTTATCTTCCTTAGGATTCCACACTATCCCTAGTGTTTTTATCGTTGCATCCGAGAGTTTGCTGAAATCGAGGTCCAACGCCTGGTCGTCCCTTGAAATATTCTTAAGTAACTCTGGGTGATTTGCGCACCTTCCTCAATCTTAGTTTTGCCGACCCTAGAATTGCACAAATCTGATCTCGTTGCCGTATTGCTTCCTCCAGCGTGTCGGCTCCTGATAAGCAATCGTCGACATAGAAGTTTTGCTGAATGGCGTCCGCGCCTAGCTGCTGGCTTGTCGGCGCTCTCTGTGCCAGATGTTGTAAACATTTTGTTGCTAAGTAAGGTGCACATGCAGTCCCGTAGGTCACCGTATTCAAATGGAAGTAACGCATTTTCTCTAGTGGGTTTCGTCGCCATACTATGAGTTGATACCCCTTGTCTTGAGGATGAACCCAGATTTGTCGATACATTTTCGCTACGTCTGCTGTGAACACAAATCGGTGAGTCCGGAACCGTAATAAAATTGATAGTAAATCACTCTGAACTGTTGGCCCGACCCTTAGGATGTTGTTAAGGCTCTTTCCTGTTGAGCTAGGAGCCGAAGCGTCAAAGACCACTCTTAATTTTGTGGGGGAGCTGCTTGGCTTTAGGACACAATGGTGGGGAATAAAGTAATGATTCCTTGGTATACTGGAAAGCTGTACCTCCGTCATGTGGTTTAAACGTTCATACTCATCCATAAAACTCACGTATCCTTCTAGCATTGCTGGATCCCGTTCTAACCGACGTTCTAGGCTGGAAAATCTCCGTTGAGCCAACGCTAATGTTTTTCCTAGCTCCCTTGGATTTTCTGCGATCGGCAATCATACCATTAGTCGTTGATCCGGGCAGATTTGAACGTTTGATAGAAAATGTTCTTCACAAAGCCTCTCTTGGACTGTCATTGCTGGTACCTCCGTGTTAAACGTATCTAGCTTCCAAAATTTTTCCAGAGCTGGTAGTGGATCCTCCCGTGTTATTGTCATGACATTTCCTGCCATGGCTGCTGGCACTCGTCGCCTCACTGCGCCGAACACAATCCACCCAAGAGTGGTTTCTTGTAGAGTTGGCTTATCATCCCCCAAACCGATAAGTCCGGGTCTTATCAATCGAGAATACACCTCGGCTCCCAGTAGCAAATCTATGCTTCCGGGTTGGCCGAATTCGGGGTCCGCTAACACTACCGTGCTCGGAATACTAAGTCCTTCGTCTATGGATTCAGACGGTTGGTTCTTCGTCAGTCGTGGTAGGATAAACACAACAATCTCCTTCTGAAAGTTCGACCTTAATGATGACAGCCGCACGCGTGCCCATGACGAAGATCCTTGCGCCGTTTCTTCAATTCCTGAGATACCTTGTGATGTGCTGAAGGTGGGGATAGCAAGTTGGTCCACCATCCTTCTGGACATGAGATTAAGCTGAGAGCCAAGGTCGATGACTGCGCGACAATTTTCTCGCCTTGCGGTTTGTCCTTGTATTGCCACAATGGCTGTGGGGAGTAATACGTACGGGTTTGGCGGTTGGCTGAGGGTCAACGCAGACACCTTGTTGATCATTGGGGTCTGCAGATTTGGATCTGAAGTATCCATCGCTTGCAATGGTTGATCTATGGTAGCAATGGCAACAACCGGCGCCGTGGATTATGGATGTTTGTGCAACATGGAATGATGCCGTTGACGGCAAAAGCGACAGGTCATCGGCGACGGGCAGCTGTTTGTCTTATGGTAGTTTGACAGACAATTGGCACAGCCTGCAATCTTCGTCATTGCCTGCCGACGTTCTTCCGGACTCATTCTTCGAAACATGTTGCAGGATAAGGGCCGGTGTGAACCTATGTTGCAAACTTTACAATTGTTATCTTGTGATACCAATGTTTTGGTATGTCCCATGGGTTGAGCATCCAAGGTTTCCAACATGCCGGAACGCCGTTCTAAAAATGCTAAAACCCTTTCCAGTAACGGGACTTCTGTCGGTGAGTTAGCTGAATCTTCGAGAGCGCCTAACGTATACTGATCTAGTTTTCGCCGCACTAAGAACCCTATAATTGGATCCCAGTTCTTTGTGCAGATTTCCAGATTTTTTAAAGTACTCATTGAATTCTTGATCGTGTCATATAAGGCCCTGAGTTGGCGTGAAGAGCCATCTATAGGCTTATAGTCAACGATTTTTGCTATGGTGGCGAATACTAGTATCTTTCGTAATAGCCACCCTGTGAAAAGGCTGTGTCTGTCAAGACGTTCCTCGCTTCACCACGAACCGAGCTTTGTAAAATATGTAGTTTTTGGCTGGCCGAATATGGCTTAGTGTGTAGTAACTCTACAAAAAGGTCATGGAACCGTGGCCAGTCTAGATACTCGCCATTGAATTCCGGAATGCTAACTGGCGGAAGTGTTAATGTTAATGTTAATGATGATTCCAATTCGTTGCATCTTCTCTGCAACTGTCGGATTACTTTACTTGCTCTCCTGTTGGATCGCTTCCAATCGGTATATTGTCGAGGAAGATTTTCTGTTCACGAGAGAGTCCAAAGTCCGGTGGAGTTCCGTTATCCTGTTTTGCACACGGCACTCTTGCCTTGCCCGCGAAGTCTCCATTCTCTCTCGTTCAACATGCTTGGTCTCCAAACTCTCTCGCTCTCCGTCCTTGGTCTCCAAACTCTCTCGATCTCCATCCTTGGTCTCCAAACTCTCTCGATCTCCATCCTTGGTCTCCAAACTCTCTCGCTCTCCATCCAAGTCTCCAAACTCTCCTCGCCGCGCCGTTACTACGCGAATTCGCCGCGTAACTGGTAAGCGGCCGGCCATCTGCTGCTGCTTCTATTTGTGGGGAGTTATTCAACTCCTCACATTCCCCCCTTACTTCGGGAAACATTTAGAACTTGTTTCTACTCTCCGGCGTTTCCTTGCATGTCCTAGCTTTCGAGTCATTGTGATTCCCGCGGCGCTCCCTCGTTGCTCCCTCGATGCTCCCTCGACGCTCTTAACTCCCTTGAGTTTCTACAGCGCTGGTCATCCTCCTCGTAGCAAGTTTAAATCTCCCGCGCCGATATTTTCCCGTGTTTCCACTGAAACATCGATACTCGTGGGCTATCGATCCCCAGCTCGCTGCTCATTGCAGCGTTCTACTCCTTTTATTGGTTCCTCCGCCTGGTCACACCATTCGTGCGTGATCGATGTTTATTCGCATATCGATACCGACGATGCGGCGTTGCCACCTGCTCGTTGCGATATTTCCACCTTGGCCGATGTTTCCATTTTCGTGTCCCCATCGATCGCACTATCATCCAGTGCCAATCGATCGCCTATCGAGGCGCCCCCTTCCCTGGCTCGCGGTGATTTTGCAACTTTCATTGGTAAGTTTCTTTTGCATTTCCTTCACTCCTTTTCATCTCATCCTTTCGTCCTCTCTCGCCCTTCACTCGTCCTCTGTTGGCAGCATCTGACTCCATATTGGCAGCTTTCGAGAGCGGGTGCGGAGAGGACTTCGCATTCACTTTGCAACCAGGACAGCAGGTAAGTATTATGATGTCCGTTTCTGCTTCCTGCATTAAGCCCCCTTTAAATTTCAGGTTGCTGGTGCGGCCCATACATGCCCCGTTCTTCTTCTTGTTTTTAGTTAACTGTTGGTGTGGTGCGTGTTTCTGTCTTTTGTGACCAGCTGGCTACGGTGTAGATCTGATTCTGCACCGTCCTCTCCTTTTCCTCGGGTAACAACTAGACGAGCTCGTCAGGCGCATTCCGTATAGAATCTTCGGATGCTGCGGTGTATGTCTGGACTGCGCGACTTGTGTTGCTTGTCTCCTTCCGCGCATACTCTCTTCTACGTTACCCGTATCCTTGTGCCGTTTTGTAAGTGTCCCTTCCGCCTGGCGTTATCGCGGATGACTCTGGCAACTGCCCGACGCTGAATCCTGTTGCCTTGCGGTCGGGATCACCATCCATCCCTATCCACGTCCTTGTGCCCTACCCTTATGGTTGACCTTTCTGCATGGCGTGTGGATGACTCTTGCTTCGGCCTGACGGCTAATCCTGTGGCCTCGCAGTCTGGATCAACGTGTGATTCTTATCCATGTCCTTGTTCTATCCTGATTGTCCTTTCCGTGTGGCGTATGGATGACTCTCGCTTCGGCCTGACGCCTAATCCTGTCGCCTCGTACCTGTTGTTAGACATCTGACGTTTCTGCTGTCTGCTCGTTTAATTGTTGCTTGAGCTCGTCAACGTGAACTGTCTTTTCTTTCTTCGACTGTGTGTGGCGAATTTTGCAGATCCCTGGAGAGACTAAATCTACAACCTGGTAAGGGCCATCGTACCTTGGGGCTAGTTTTGCATCGAATCCTTCGGCCGCTTTGGACAGGTGATGTTCCTTGGCCCACACTATGTCGCCCACCGCTGGTGACCATTGCCTCCTTCTCAGATTGTAGTGTCTGACTTGGTCCTGGGACGTCTTTTCCATATTTCGCCGCACGATCTCAAATACCTCTCTTAGTTTGTTGGCATATTCCTCAGGGGTCTCCGTAGCTCGTCCAGTGCCTAGGGTTTCCTTATTATATAGGCTGCTGGGTAGACGTGGTTCCCTTCCCTGGGTAAGAAACGCCGGCGTATGGCCGTTGGATTCCGATTTGCTCGTGTTCACTGCTAGCATAATCTCCGGCCACTTCTCAACTCCTCACAACTGTATAAGTAACTCTGCACACCATGGAGCAGCAGACACTTAAACGCCTTACTCTAGAACAGCCACTCATCGTCCGTCATCTGGACTACATTTGCGGAAAAAATGATTTTCCTTCTTGCAAGGGTTTGCTATAAGTTTGGGTGCTACCCTCGTCTCGTAAAAATGTATTCTTCGAGACGCTGCACTGGAGGCTGATGCTTTTGGCTAAGATTGTTTTTCTATCGCTTCTAGGGCCCGGAGACGCTCTGTAAGGAATGTGTTCAACTCCTGCCACGTCGGAATCTTGGCCTTGTTGTGCAGGATCTCTTCCCACAGGGACAGAGTGAGCTTAGGGAGTATAAAGAGTACATGTACACCGGACATTTCCAACGCTCTGGATGGTGCTTTGAGGTTCACGGATAGGTGACCCAGATTCTTGATTAAAGGACGAGACGCTCAGTTAGGTAAGCCCAGGCTGAGCGAAAGCCATCGTTGGTATGGGGGAGTTGGAATCTATGTTGTGTGCATCACCACTTGTTTTAGCATTCAGGTGAAAGTTTGTTCAACTCGAACGAGGCTGAGTGCAACATCGCTGTGTTGGCTTCACTGGTCGATGCTTCCGAACCGGTTAAAACCCGCTTTCTTTTCCTACTGGAGCTTATAGACTAATGTTTGATTGGCATTCGAGAATTAAAAGTGAAACCCATAGCAAAAAAACCGCAAACCTCTTTTATATCTCTTTGAAAAAATTTGGATAATTCTCAGCACAGATCATCCGGGAGGTACAGCCCACGGCGTAACCAGAATCTTAGTCAGGGAACGCATGAAACACCACCTTAACCAGAGGATTTCAACAAAATATTTGCAAGCTGTTTCTATTTAATTACAATCTGGCAACGACAGTATTATTATCGCCGCGCTCTACAATAACGTAAGGGCAATTCTTAAACTTCTACTATTTACTCGGAGATCGATTTTTAGCAGGAGGAGACTACAATTCGCAGAACTCGCACACCTTCCCCAAGTGAAGGCATCTATATAAGACCATCATAAACTTAAGCAAAAAACTCGATTATATCTCCCCTGGCAGCCCTAAATACTGACCAGTTGACTCTAAAAAGGTTCAGGACTTTGCTGTGACAAATAACATTCCAGAATATCTAACATGGGCGAAATCTCTTGGAGTTATCTTCTAACCATTTGCCGGTCTTCAAAACTCTTCTTCAGGCTGCTGACTCATTGAACTAACTGGTTAAAGTACAAGATATACTTAAGTTCCCACATTGATCTAACCCCACAAGTCAACAACAAGAATGACATTGACTACTGTTCCGATGCCCTGGATTCCGTACTCGAGGCAGCAGCCAAAACCTCAACACCGCAAGAGACGACTAAACTGCAAATCAAACAACAACAGCAGATCGTTGCAATCAACGCAACTTTTTATCGAATCCGAAAGCAAGAGCTTTCCCAGCGCTTGTACGTTGAAAAATTATCGCCGACCAGTACAAAGCATCCCTTGCGTAGAGCTTATCCAAATTTAAGATCTCCGACAGAAACAGACACACCGATTAGAAACTCCTCGGCTTCTTGGGCCCACATCGATGAAGACAGAGCCGTAACCTATACGCCCCAAACTGTTTTGATCTACCATCGCTTCGCACTAAAATTGCAAGAGAGCCGATCGTAAATATAAATTTGCCTTCTCACGGACTTTATTTACTTCGCTGTGGAAATAACATCCCAAGAATTTAATTCGCGCGAAATCTTTATCGAACTTATGATACGACCACTCCCCGGTCTTAATAACTCTTCTTCAAAGAGTAGAAATATTCAATTACTCCTACAGGCTGACGTCGGACAAATCGAACAAACTATTCTGGAAAAACGACGCGCAATCCAGCAGATCACCTCATTCGAAGCAACTTTTTAACAAAGCCACCCGCAGTGTCACTAACATCTAATGCAAGAAGATCTTCCTCAGAGCCGGAACATTGATCAATTAGCGCCGACCAGTACTAAGCATCCCGTTTAAGTTTAATCTCTCCGATGGAGACAGCCACTCCGGTTAGAAACTCCTAGGGTACTTGGGCTCGCAGTGACGAAGACAGAGTAGGAACCTTTGCTTTGCCGGAGGAGCGACTTGATCCCTCTTTCCAATGCTCTTTTATTGAATGCTCTTTAATTCTATTACATAGCTAAAGATCGCTCAGCGCTGTCGGCAGAGAGCCGTCAGAGCGGCGGTCTACACTTATGTATAAATGGGTATATATGTGTGAGGCTGACGGATGGTCGCCGCAGGAGAGAGGGGTACTATGTTCACTTGGTGACAGAGCGGTCGCGTATGGCAATTATGCTGACTCTTTGACAATGTCCAGTCCCAGTGCACTCAAGGTTGGTCATATTACCGAGCGCTTGGGGAACTGCTTGGGTCTTAGATTTGTATGTACAATCTGTTTGTACTTATATTAATGCACAACACTGAGTACAGTGTGCATTCGATATGTGAACTTACTACACCTTATAACCTTAAAAATGATAATTGAACATCCAAACTGTATTTTATATTTTAATTAACGTAGTTAACTGAATCACAACCTTGGGTACTTCCCAAAAAATGGAAAAAGTACCGAAGCCTGGGAAAGACCACACAATCCCCTCATCGTAAAATCAAAAAGGTTTAATATCGTGCCTGTCCAGATAATTAGAAAAATTATTTCTCACGCGCATAACACCATATCTAAGAGCACACAATGTAATCCCGGCACATAAAATCGGGTTTCTGGAAAGGCACGGAACCATCGAAAAATCGGGAATATTGCGATATGCCTTGATGTCTTCCAAGCATTTGACCGAGTTTGGCTTAAAGGCCTAATGCATAAAATCGGAAAACACTCCTAAATTTCTTGACCCGTACCCCTACCACAGAGTCTACGCGGTAGAGGTAAGGGTTTGGTCGGTTAGTAGGCGTTGCCCGTTACTCGTAGAGTAAAAGGGTATACTAGATTCGTCGGAAAGTATGTAACAGGCAGAAGGAAGCGTTTCCGACCCCATAAAGTATATATATTCTTGATCAGGATCACTAGCCGAGTCTGCATAGCCATGTCCGTCTGCCCGTCCGTCCGGATAAACGCGGAGATCTCGGATCTATAAGATCTACAGTACTGGGATTAGGCATGCAGATTCCTGAGCTTCTTACGCAGCGCAAGTTTGTTTCAGCAGCGTGCCACGCCCACTCTAACGCCCACAAACCGCCCAAAACTGTAGCTCATACAGTTTTGATGCTAGAATAAAAATTGTGACTGCAATGTATTGCTCTCATCAATACC
Organism: Drosophila suzukii; assembly: GCF_043229965.1. NCBI lineage: Eukaryota > Metazoa > Arthropoda > Insecta > Diptera > Drosophilidae > Drosophila > Drosophila suzukii. Next base: position 3,107,425 of record NW_027255895.1, on the reverse strand, counting down.
TGTCGATTGACCGAAAAAAAACCCAATTTCACATCCTTTGTAACTCACAATGGCCAGTACCAGTTCCTAAAAGAGACGATCTGGTATTGCGATTCCTTACGTCGACGATATCATTGTCCCGGAGTATGGTTTAGTTATCAACCTAAAGAAATGCTGCTTCCTAAAACAGAAAATCGAGTTTCTGTATGTGACGAAGTTTCCTCTCCCGATAAACCAGAAGTAAAGCTTGCCTGGTCTGGTTGAAGATTCGATCATCGCCAAACCTTTGACCAATCTTATGAAGCATGACGCTGTGTTTTGTTTTTCTGGCAGAGAGATTGACGCTCTTAAGAACTCGGTTCCCCAAAAACCTGTGCTCAAAATTTTTCATCAGCACGAAACAGAACTTCGTTCAGATGCTTCAATTGATGGTTTTGGGGCAGTTTTACTCAAAAAATCTCCTAAGGAAAACCAGGTTCATGCAGTGTATTACATAAGTAAGAAAACTACAGACGCAGACATAAAGTTTTCTAGCTACGAGTTGGAGATCCTGGCAGTAAGGTTATCATAAATAATAGAAATCGTACGATTCATAAGGATAACATCAGATCTTAAACACAGTTTGTCTTAAATTACAGAAAATGAATTCAATAATATATGTATTATTGATAGTAGCGGAAACCAATTCCGAAATAATGGAATACATGAACTATGATTTTTTCCTCTACAGGGATTCAAAAGACATCTTATTTATGTTTCATACGCTGACCTCTTTCATATAACTAGTTTAACTTTATATAAAGGTGTTGAAAATATTGGAATATGCACCACTGTATATCTTATTCTTCTTTGGTTCTTTGCACGAAAGTAACGGTGCGTTCTTTTTCTCTCTCTTCCTTAAGTTATTGTTCTGCCTGCGTGCAGCATTTTTCAGTTCAGTCTCTAAAAAATCGTCAAACCGAATAGGTTATGGGCCCAGCAAGCTATAAAATTTGCGCATAATAATCGAAGAGATTAAATATTTAGAGATTCGGTGGTGTTTCAATAAAATGAACAAAATGAGTTCACAATGCTCAATAGAAAAACTGGATAGTGAAAATTATAGTTCATGTGCAGTGCAGATGAAAAGTTTGCTAATACACTCGGAACTTTGGTCAGTTGCGTGCGAAGTGAAATTAAAAACGAAAGTGGAACAGTAGAACAACAGACAAACTTTTGTATAAAAGATGAAAAGGCCCTCGCGAGTATTTTGTTGAGTGTTAAGCCGTCGCAGATTAACTACGTTAAGCACTGCACATCATCAATGGAAGCTTGGAAAAAGCTGGCTAGTGTTCACATGCCTTCTGGACCGGCCCGTAGAATACAGTTATTCAAACAATTGCTGTACACGAAGATGTCAGAGTCAGAGAGTATCACAGTGCATTTGAGTAATTTAAGTGACGTACTTGAAAAACTACAAGAAATTTATCAAACAGTGTCAGATGAAATGCTTGTAATAATTTTGTTTTATGTGATTTGTACGAAAATTTCGTAGTCGCCATTGAAACGCGTGGTTCTTTAGTGACAAAACGGCCGATGGAACGGAAAAGAAGATGTACGCGTCGCGCGCCAAAAAGGAAGAGACATGTATAAGACATGAAAAATGTGGAATGCTGGAACTGCGGTCGTCATGGACATGTTTCGGCAAAGTGCAACTCAAAAAAAAAACTCGCAAGATCGGAAAAAGACAACAATAAAGAAAAGAAACGCGAAGAGAACAAAAAGTCTTACTCAGCAGCAGGTCAAGTAGGACTAACAGAAAATATTTGGTGGACAGCGGGGCAACAGCTCATTTATGTGCAAACAAATCATTATTTGTTTCAATCCGTGAACATAAAGACAAAATAATGCTAGTTGGAGAAAATTACATTGAAGCTGAAGGCATTGGAACAGTGAAACTATACTGGCAAGAGAACATTATTAAATTGGTTGATGTGTTGTTCGTAAAAAATCTTCAGTGTAACTTTATTTCAGTGTCAAAAGCAACGAACAACGGGTTCGAAATATGTTTTTCGAAAAATAATGCAAGCGTCAAAAATAAGAATAGTGAAACGGTGTTGAAAGCAAAGAAAAAGAATGACTTGTTTGTTGTCGAAAATGAAAACAAAATGGCTTTTGCTACAAACGGGAAAATAAACCAAGTAATAAATTTCCAAAGTTTAAAAACCATGACTCGAAAAGAATTAGTGTATGGTCTGGATGGAGTTACCGGTAACATAAATTACTTTGTTTGCAAGACGTGTGCGAAAAGCAAGATTTGCGTAAAAGAGTTCCCAAAAATGTCGGAAAATCGTATGAATAAAGTGTTGGGTCTGATTCATACGGACGTATGCGGTCCTATGAGTACAGTTTCTAAAGGAGGAGCGCGACATTTTGCTACATTTATCGATGACAAGACGCTTTACGTATCGGTGTACATGCTAGAAAAAAAAGATCAAGTTTTCGACAAATTCAAAGAATTTAAATTTTTGTCTGATAAGCAAACTGGACAGCAGATTAGAGCCATACGAAGCGATAATGGTGGAGAGTACATCAATGGTGCGTTTGAAAATTTTTTGATAAGTCATGGGATTAAGAGGCAGCTTACCGTTCCCCATACTCCGCAGCAAAACGGCGTTGTTGAGCGTGCCAATAGGACGCTAGTGGAAATGGCAAGAAGCATGACGGTTCATTCCAGTGCTGATAAATCACTACGGGGGAAGCGACAATGACAGCGAAATACTTGAGAAACAGAACTAAAACGTCTACATTAAAAGATATGACTCCGTACGAAGAATGGTTTGGGAAAAAACCCGGAGTGTCCCACTTGAAAGTTTTTGCTACAAAAGCCGTAGTTCTAGACAAGACAAGGAAAGGAAAATTTTCTCAGAAAGGGATAGAGCATATCTTGGTTGGTTACTCAGAAACTGCCAAAGCATATAGGCTCTTCAATCCTGATACGGAAACTATCAAGGAAGCCAGGGATGTTGTATTCCTTGAGCACGATATGATGAAAAACTAGGATGTATCGTCCGTAGAGTTGATGGAGAACTCAAACATATTGAATATGCAGACAAATGGTGAGCAAGATAAAAATAACGAAGATCCAGAAAGGGATGAACAGCCAGAGGCCAATGATGATGAAGACGAGTTAGTTGAGAATGTCAACCGAGTCCAGAGAGGCCCAGGGAGGCCGAAGTTAATCCGTACGGGAAAGCCAGGACGACCACGTAAGGCATACAATAAGCTAAACGCTATTGGAGTTGCTAAGGTTGCACGGGAATGAAATCAGAAATTGGATAGTACTCTTCAGCATATTGGTTTTGTCCAGAGCCCTAGTGAGCCATGCATTTACACCAAGAAAATTGGCGGAAATCTTAACATTATTGTTGTATATGTTGATGATCTAATTATTTCTTGTTCCAGAAAAGAAGACCTTGTCAACATTAAATTTCAAATCACAAAGGAATTGGATGTAGTAGATGGCGGATAGCTGAACCATTTCTTGGGCATGGAAATCGAACGGAATGGAGAGAAGGGCAGCGTCACGATTGGACATAAGCAGTATATCGACGGGCTGTTACGAGAATATGGCATGGAAAACTGTAAGCCGAATGCCACACCTTTAGAGGTTGGTTATCAGAGCCTGTGTACTGTGGATGACTGCCCAAGAGCTAACGAAAAGCAGTATCAATCACTTATTCGATCATTGCTGTACTTAGTCTTGATCACAAGACTAGACATTGTACACTCCGTGGCAAAGTTGGCACAGAGGTGCAGTGAACCCCAAGAACATGAGCTGGCTGCTAAGAGAATCCTTCGCTACCTAAAAGGAACTTCGGGCTTGCAATTGCATTATGCTCGATCTGGTATGCCTGTTCACTGCTATGTCGATGGATATTGGGCAGGAGACAGCATTGACCGCAAATCATTTAGCGGTTGGGCGTTCTTCATGGCTGGAGCAGCTTGTTCGTGGGAGTCAAAGAAGCAGAGCATCATAGCACTCAGTAGAACGGAGGCAGAGTATGTAGCACTTTCAACATCAACTAAAGAGGCAGCTTACGACCAGAAAATAATATCAGAAATGGGTTATAAGACGGCGTCAACATTGATGATCTACAGTGACAATCAGGGCGCTCAATGTCTAGCTAAGAATGCTATTTTTCATGCAAGAAGTAAACATATAGATATTAAGTATCACTATATAAGAGATTTATATAAAAAGAATATCATTGATATTGAATATGTAGCAACCGAAGATATTATTTCAGATGTGTTAACAAAGAATTTAAGTAAAGTTAAGCACATAAAATGTATAAGTTCGCTAGGGCTAAACTGAACAAGAACCACATCTAAATAGTAAGAACAGAACTAAAACTGAATGATTTGAATTAAGTACCAAGTTTTTTCTGTTATATTAGATATACCGTCGTGAGAAGGAGTGTTGAAAATATTAGTATATGCACCACTGTATATCTTATTCTTCTTTGGCTTTTTGCACGAAAGCGTGCAGCATTTTTCAGTTCAGTCTCTAATAAATCGTCAAACCGAATAAAAGGCATAATCAAACTCGAATCAAATCATAAACAAAGGTAATCAAAATTTACAGTGGAAAATTTCCTATGATTTAGATATTATTAAAATGCTTCTTTCACAAATTTTACCAAGTAGGGCTAAAAGAAGAATCAATGAATTAGGTACCCTTTGGAAATGGATAGCAGGGACACCCAATCATAATAATTTGATAACGGTCAAAAAAAATAAAATTGTTGATTTAATACAAAATAATAACAATCAATTTGTTCTAACTTATTAAAAGAAATAAAGACTGTATCTGACAATCTTCAAACAGTTTTTCCAAACCAAGAATTTCCATTCAGAAAACACCTTTGCTTGCTCACTTACGCTCTGATGAATTTAATGGATACAATTAAATTAGCCAAAATAGATGTTTTCAACACTAAAATTATAAACGCTGAGAAATCCTAGAAATATATAAACATGATCACAAGCCTGTATTAACTACTGACATATTAGATTGTCCAAATTTCAAATCGCCATACACCAAGAGTTAATTGTATTATATATAAGATACCCCGTACCCCAACGAACCTATAACGCAAGATCAATCTCACACAATGATGGAAAACTATTAATTGATAATCATGTCGCCAAATGTAACCATAGTTACTATATAATTTCTAATTTTAAGACAGAAATATTTAATAATTATTGCACTGTAAGCCCAGAAAGTACTTGTTTTACTAGGCTACTAAATGAAGAAAATGTCTTTTTTATAAAATCAGCGAGTATAATAAAAAATTTATGTAATCAATTGATGTTTTTCCTACAGTTTTGAGTTTGTTATGTGAATATGCCACGACTATTAGATACCCGTTACCCAGCTAAAGAGACCAAATGGAAATGGAGATATGCAAGCAGCAAAGCCAGACTGAGATGCTCCACCTACCGGCGGTAGACAGATTTAAGTGTTATGGTCGTTAGAATGGGCGTGGCAAATTTTTGGATCAATAGGTAGGTACTGACGAGACCAATACATTTAATTTTTGTGAGCGCCACAGGTTTGGCGGTTTGTGGGCGTTAGAGTAGGCGTGACATATTCGCGTAACAAACTTGCGCTGCGTAGCGCAGTTTTCGAGATATACACGTTCATACTTACAATTTTTTGAAGTTTGCGGACGGTTTGTGGGCGTTAAAGTAAAGTAATCCCAGGAATCTGCATGCCTAATCCCAGTATTGTAGCTCTTATAGTTTCCGTGATCTCAGCGTTCATACGGACAGACGAACATACGGACATGGCTAGATCGACTTGGGTAGTGATCCTGATCAAGAATATATAACCATTATGGGGTCGGAAACGCTTCCTTCTGCCCGTTACATACTTTCCGACGAATCTAGTATACCCTTTTATTTACGAGTAACAGGTAGAAATATCTAATATGCAACCCACGGCAAATTCATATTGAAATAAACCCCGAAAATAATATGTCCGAAATGCAAATACCACTGAGGATGAAATTACTTCCAATGAATCCGGACGATTCAATTTAGAAGGGGGAGAGTTAACCAGCTCATGATTGCAGCCTCCTTACCCAATATATAAACAAACTATTTATATACAAGTCTAAGCTGAGAACGCCTTCCAGCTCAAGTGCCCAGCCGACTTACCCAAGTCGTAAACAGTTTCCTATAAACAATGCTTAGCTAAGAACCCCTTACTCAGTTTTCCCACAGAATCCCAATAAGCTCCCCCACTTCAGTTGAAGTTCATTATTAAGATTCAATTGCGCCGCGGTCCTTTTATCATAAATTAAGCTGGGTCCAGCTAATGTAAGCACAAGCATCAAGTCAGCACCCGGCGAGCCTAAAAACTGCAGCGTAATCCGTGTAGCAATCGAGCAGAGAATTTGGTCATCCAATTTCCCGACTCTGTTGTGTCCAACTCTTGTCCAACTCTTAATGAGTTCCCAAATTTTCTTAAACCGAGGATTGCTTATCAGATAATCGTCCCTAATTGTGAACAGTAAAATAAAAGTCGATATTAAGGAAAAGTTGTAACTTAGTGAATAATTTAATACAACGACTCTGCATTGGATTATCAACGGCCAGCCGACCTTTCAATTATGTGACTGCAGCGAGGGTCTACCCCCGCGCCCACATACGTGTATCGGCCTCCGGGCCTCCCCACGCCCACGAGCTTATTTGCCGCGGTTAGTAGGCCAGCCTTAACTCTATGTTGTTGCGCGGGATCACGTCAGCACCGATAGGGGCATACAAAAGTTATTTTGCATACGTATCAATATTTATTATGCTTTTTGATTTGTAAAAATTTTTTAAATTTTAAATTTATAAATTTGAAATGTTAGTACTTGGCATGGAGATTCTTGCACTTCATACGCATCGCAAGTTTGTCTCAGCAGGGTGACACGCCCACATACGACTATAACAGTAAACAAGGAAGAACGCTATAGTCGAGTACCTCGACTATCAGATACCGTTACAAATTTTTTTTTTCAATCGATAGGTATTGAAGAGACCAATACATTTCCGTTAAAATTTTTTACCTAGCATAAAAATTGTGGGCGTGTCAAACTTTTTTTGGGGTCAATCGAAAGGTATTAATGAGAACAATACATTTCAGTTAAAATTTTTATTCTAGCATCAAAACTGTAGTAGCCACAGTTTTGGGCGGAGCCACAGTTTAGATTATGTTGTTATTATCAATCTACATGCCATCAAAATATTGAAATCGGACCTGTCATTAAAAACATAAACAATGTTTTGCAATTCAATCGAGATTGCACATCACATGCAGCCAATCAGCTGTTTTCATTAATATGCTACAAAGCCGCTAGGGGAGCTTGTTGGTACAGTTATGGTTTATATAGACCTGCGCGTTGGGATTTCAAGGACTTGTGCCTTTTGGCTGGAAATAAACCTTGGATTTGGATGGCTACGTGGCGCTGACCAATGATCGCTTTAAGAAACTTTTTGATAAGCTTTTGAACGTAGATGGTAAATTCAAGGAGTTCAATATCGACTTTGATAGTACTATGTGTAGTAATAAGAACCATGTATGCAATTACTCCTAGTCCTAACATGGCTAAAGTAGTTTTAAGTTAGTTATATATATGTTGTGTATCCTTGGATATATATGTGGGAATAGGTCTGGCATCCTTGTCAGTCGAACCCACCACAGATGAACAGCACTACTAATTATTGGCGAGGTGAAAAAGGAAGTCTTGGACAAGCACTTAGAACGGGACAGACGAAGAATAAAGACCTGAAATATATACGAAGTAAAAGAACGATGCAAGTAATAATCTAAAAACGCTGATAAATTCCCAATTCAATACGTAAAATTATAATCAGAACTACTTATCATTTTTCTTTTTAAATAAAACTATAAACATATTATAAAAAAATTACAATAAGTGGGACTTTTAATTTAATTCAGAAAAACCAACCCCACAAATATGGGAGCTCAACCTACGTGAAAAGTAAAACGACGAAATATGTGCCTAAGAAAAGATTTTAAAATACGAAAACTGTGGAAAACGAGGAAAAACTTAAAAACGACATACGATTGTGTGAAAACGACGCTACAAAGACCCCTGTGATCTGCCTTATGCATATATAATGACGCGTATGTGTATATAAACGACGGGTAGAGAACGTAAGAGAAAAACGAAGAATACGAGTGTAAGGAAGATCAAAGAGAACTGTTCAAACAACAACATGAACAAACATGTCCAGTCTAGCTGATTTTGAGTCAGTTTTGCAGGCGCAAAAATCTGAAAAAAGGAAGAACGTTGACCTGCTGAACAAGTTTGTCTTAGAAAACGACGGCGATAGGCATAGCCGAAAGCGACTGCGGGGTTTCGACGGGTTCGACTTTTTGGAAACTGATGAGCTTTTCAACCCAGCGACCTTGCCATAATTTGCAACACGACAAAAGTAATCTCATGCTAAGCATTTTTCGAAATTTGCTGCTGGAAGATGCAGATGAAGAGGACTCCGAAGATGATGAAGAGGACGAACGAGAAGAGAATGACGAAGATAACGACGAGAAAAGTTCTATCGGTGACGACGACGAGTTTCGCTCTGTGCGAAGCAACACAGAGAAGCAGAAAAAACTGAACAACGCACTGGCTGGCACAGTGGCGTCCAACAATAACGATTCCGCCTTTCTACAAAGTTTTGCTGTGAATTCGCCGCGTTTTTCTGTAGACTTCCGCGATGTAGAAGACTCTATTCGACCGTTAAGTGGAGATGACACCCTTGCAGTTTAGGTTTGGGTTTCCGATTTCGAGGACATAGCTTCCATTATGTATTGGAATAACCTACAAAAACTCATTTTTGCGAAACGTTCTCTAAAAGGTCTCGCTACAGTCTTTATCATGAGTGAGCGTGGTATCAAAAATTTTCAAATGTAAAAAAACGCGTTGATCAAAGAGTTCAAGGCCGAAGTAAATAGTGCTCATTTACATAAGTTGCTACCCGAAAGAAAAATCAAAACCAACGAAAGTGTTCAAGAATATCTTCTCAAAATGAAAGAAATTGCTTCTCGTGGCAGTATAGACAACTGTGCACTTATGCAATATGTGATTGACGGAATCAATTATTTAAGTGTTAACAAATCGATTTTGTACAATGCCAAAGACTTGAAGGAGTTCAAGAAAAAATTTAAGTGTAGCTGTAACAATTTTAAACACATACCGAAGGACTGTCCCACAGGCAAGATAGAAACGGTTGAAACTTCGAAAAATACGCGCAAAGTATGCGATGACAAACTTTCGATGTGTAAAGACATTTATATGAAAAGCAACAAGTACACAGCCCTTATTGACACAGGAAGCAAATACAATATTGTAAGTGAAACAACGTACGTAAGCCTGAACAAGGCAAAACTGAGGGCTGTGAACATTTTTCTTGTCGGTTTCGGGAACAACAACCGGGTACAACCATTCGGTTCTTTTAAAGAAGAACTCGAAGTTGTGTTTGAAGAAAATTTTCTTGTTGACTCATCTGACTTTCTAGACGTGCAGGTTATGTTAGGTGCCGAATTTTGAAACAACGCTGAAACAAAATAATAAAAAAAGCCGGGAAAAACATGCCGAAACTGAATTAGGTGCACTAATGAAAATCAACGTCGAAAGTGCCGAAAATGTAAACATAATGCAACAATTGAGGCAAAACGCGAAGTTTACGATCTAATTAAGAACTATAACCCGACGAGAACAAAAACAACAAACGTTTCAATGCGTGTCGTTTTAAAGGACGACACTCCCGTACATTCGCGCCCGCGTATATTTGCGTTTTCCGAGCGGTGTGTTATAGACGATGATCTGAGTCCGAGTACAGCCATCCGGTTTTCCTGGTAAAGAAACAGACAGAAAGAATCTACAGAAGGATTAACAAGATATGTTTCCCTTTCCCTTGATCGAAGACCAATTAGACCGTCGAAAGATGCCCATGTATTCAGCACGCTGGACCTCAAAAACGGATTCTTTTACGTCAATGTCGATAACAGACGAAGGCGAAGCAGTAGCCAATCTCAAGACAGTCGTCGAGCGTTGTGAGGAGTATGGTTTAGTTATCAACCTAAAGAAATGCTGCTTTCTAAAAAAGAAAGCGGAGTTTTTTGGGGCCATTGTATTAAAACCAATCGATCAGCATCTCAGATGACAAGACGAATGCTGTGACGAAGTTTCCTCTTCCGACAAACCAGAAGCAATTACAAAGCTTTCTGTGTCTGGTCGGATATTTTCGAAAATTCATCCTGAGCTTTTGGATCATTGACAAACTTTTGACCGATCTTATGAAGCATGACTCCAAGTTTTGTTTTTCCTGGCAGAGAGATTGACGCTTTTAACAAGCTTAAGAGTTTGATTACCCAATGCTTCGATTGATGGTTTTGGGGCAGTATTACTCAAAAAATCTAAGGATAACCAGATCCATCCAGTGTACTACATGAGTAAGAAAACTACAGACGCAGTTAAAAAGTTTTCTAGCTACGAGTTGGAGATCCTGGAAGTGGTTAGTTAGGTTAGGTAGGAGTGGTTGGAGATTAGACATTAATCCCCTCACTTAGGCCACAATGGGCCCCTTGTGATACCACATGATCTCTGAAAGATCCGTTTCCCTAGCTCATGGGTTATCTGCTTTCGCGAAGTATTCTGTTCTTCTTAAGAAACATAATAGTTTTTGGATGCTTACGTCCTGAATGGCCGCAAGGTTCGGAAGTGTGTAGCTACCTAGGGTTGGAAAGCGCTTTAGGTTATGCGCTGGGCAGAAGCATAGGAGGTGTTCGATGCTCTCCTCTTCGTCTATCTGTTTGCAGCTGCGGCAGAAGTCGTGGTTACTTAGTCCCAGCCCTAGCGCATGAGTCCCTATAAGACAGTGGCCCGTGAGGGCATTTAGAAGAGTGGAGATGTCCTCCCTGCTACATTGTAGGAGAGTTTTTGTTCTTTTCGAGTTGTAGTTTGGCCATGTGAGTCCACAATTGTGGCATGTTGAGATTGAGTTCCAACGGTTGTTGGAGAGTGTATACAATCTCTGCCTGAGATAGAGCTTGCAGGTAGCCATGGGCATACCTACCGTGTCCTTATCACGAAGGATATCGGCGGTTGTCCCATGCCTTGCTAGCTCGTCTGCGGCATTCAGAGATTGATTTTGAGTTCGTTGTGTAGGAGTCGAGGGCCCTGAGGGCTGCCTGACTATCCGAGAAGATGAAGATATCTATGTCTTGATGTACAGACGTGTTCAGTTGGGTAATGGCTTCCTGAAGTGCCATGACTTTCGCTTGGAAAACACTACAGTGGTCTGGTAGGCGGAATGAGACTTTTATGTCTAGTTCGGGGGAAAAGACTCCCCCACCTGTTTGGGAGTTAAGCTTGGAGCCGTCTGTGTATATGTTGACGGCGTTTACGAATTGATGTGGGAGGTTGACCCAGTCTGTACGGGTGGGTATATAGATCTTGTATCTTCTTTCGAAGTTAACTATGGGTGGGACGTAGTCTGTATTACGTGGTAGGGGTGAATGTTTTGATAGGATATTGGAGTGACCCGTGGAGCCTGTTGTCCATGCCGCTGCTTCGCGGAGCCTCAGCGCTGTTGCAGATGCCCAGCTTTTGGCAAGTAGGTCCAGGGGTTGGAGATCGAGAATTGTGTTTAGTGCCTCAGTGGCGGTAGTGCGAAGCGCCCCACTGATGCAGAGCTCTGCGCTTCCTTGGATCTTGTAAAGGATCCGGAGGTTGCAGTACTTATCTAGAGAAGGCCACCAAACGATGTTTCCGTAGAGGAGAATGGGCCTGACTATTGCAGTGTATAGTCAGTGAACTATCATGTGGGAGAAAACCCACTTCCTCACTATGCCTTTTTCACAAGCGAAGAGGGCTATGGACGCTTTGCGAGTGCGATCTAGGATGTTATCTGTCCAGAGGAGCTTTTTGTCAAGGATGAAACCTAGGTACTTTGCTTGGTTGCTAAAGGTTAGGCGCTTTTGGTGTAGTTTTGGGGGAACTAGAACTGGTACCTTATAGTTCGGTCTTTTCTGGGTTAACTCCCAGTCCACAGCCAGCCAGCCAGCAGTGGTAGAAGCTTTCCAAAAATTCCGAATATACCTGTTGGGTAAGCATTTCAAGCTAATCAGCGATTGCAATGCTTTCACGAAGACGATTGGGAAAAGAGAAGTCTCCACTAGAGTCGCACGTTGGAACCTCGAACTTCAAAAGTTAGACTTTGAAGTCGAATACAGATCAGGCACACGCATACGCCATGCTGATGCCTTAAGCCGTTACCCTGTAATGATGATCTCCGTCGAAAGTTTGCACAGCAAATTGAAGTGTGTTTAACTGCAGGACGAGAAAATAAAAGCCATAGTAGACATCCTTTCTGAAAAATATATCCACAACAATTTATTTTACCGATCTGGATTGCTGTATAAATTGGTGAACGACGAGGAGTTTATAGTTGTACCACCGATCCTTCAACGTGTAATCATTCGGCAGGCTCATGAAAGATGACATTTTTCTGTAAAGAAAACCAAAGAGATCATCGGAAAGAAATATTGCATTCCTAAACTTGAAGACAAGATACAAAGACTGATTAAATGCTGCATTCCGTTTATCGTATCCAACCGCAAGCTTGGGAAAAAAGAAGGAGAGTTGCTCCCATCGCCCAAGGAAGCGGGGCCACTTCAATTATTCCACATTTTCTAAGGATGTCATTACTAGAAAAGAGGCTCAGAGCGCAAGATTTGAAAATCCTGCTTAAATATTAAATATCCGATCGAGGTACAGCGTTTACTTCCGACGAGTTTAAGAAGTATTGTGAGATGGAGGGCATTGAACTTCACGCAGTAACAACTGGAGTTCCGAGAGCAAACGGTCAAGTCGAACGCCTCATCGCCGCAATTGTCTGTACTGTCCAAACTGTCTTTAGATTATCACAGCAAGTGGTATAAGTTCGTAAACCAGGTGCAGCACAGAATTGATTCGACGTACTGCAGAAGTACACACACAACTCCATTCAAACTTCTAGTAGGAATCAAGATGCGCAATAAAACAGAAGTCCAGTTGAAGGAAATGATTTCAGGACAATCGAGACGAGATCCGCAAAGCTGCAAAGCAACAGGTCCTGGCTATGCAGAATGAAAACAAGCATTATGGGTGCTAGAGTGGGCGTGGCAAACTTTTTTTTTGGGTCAATCGATATGTTTTGATAAGAACAATACATTGGAGTAAAATTTTTATTCTAGCATCAAAACTGTAGGAGCCACAGTTTTGGGCGGTTTGTGGGCGTTAGAGTGGGCGTGGCAGATTGCCGACTATACACTGCGTAGAAGCTCAGGAATCTGCACGCCAAATCTTAATAGCCTAGCTCTTATAGTTTCCGAGATCTCAGCGTTCATCCGGACAGACAGACAGACAGACGGACATGGCTAGTTCGACTCGGCTAGTGATCCTGATCAAGAATATATATATAGTGTTATTGTCGTTTTATGTTTCCAATAATTACGCAGAAGGAACTATGTTTTATGTTTTATATTTCCGCAACACCAGCACCACAACTTAACTCAAGAAAAGGATCAGTGTGACCAAAGGCTACGCTTTCATTAGTGCCTAAAATGTATAATATTTAAATGGTATTTCTGTATAGGATTAAAGGTATTCCAACACGCCCCAACAGAAATAATTAATAAAATTTTAAACTTAACATAATATATTCATTTGTGATTGTTATGTACTAAGTGTGGGTAGTGTGCATTCTGGGAATTGTTATGTGATCCAGCATTTGCTGCAAGGATACGGGGAAACCCCGAATTAATTAAAGGAAACGAAGATACAACTGAAGTAACACACTACTTTCACAAATAACAAATTAAAATTTTTTTAAAGAAATGACAGACAAAACAAATAATTAAAGAATGTTTATGCACTAAAAAGAGCACGGTTTATTTCCATAATGACTCAGATTTTCTCACATTCCAAAAAGCGTATATAGAAATTATAAATGCAAGTCATTTAACAAAATTCGTAAGATTTACGGCCAGACTCGAAGACATTTTGACATATACAGATTTTAAAGAAACAATTTTGAAAAGACATAAGGAACTATTACATCCAGGAATCGAAAAAACTACTAAATGGTTTAGAGAAAAATATTATTTCCCTGATTATCAAAAGTTAACAGAACATAGAAATACTAAACTGATAATTGGCTCACTTAATCTCATTCGCAGAATAACACACGACTGTTTATCCTCCTTTCATCAACCCTACCAGACGGCCCAACAAAATATGGCTGATATACCCAGCGTGCGTGTCACCTAAGCCCTTCCATTTCTAAATACTGTTCAGCTCTAATCTTTCTAAAGGATACCAAAGTTCGGAAGCCACGTATCTGCAAGGCCTACATCTGCCTGTTTGTCTGCATGGTCAACTCGGCCATACACCTGGAACTAGCCACAGACCTGACAACAGAAAAATGATGGAATTCAGTGGGCAATTCAACGCTCACATTTGAACAAATGCTCACCTTGCTTGCTCAAATCAGCTCATCGGATACCGAAAACAACTACTTATCACGCCCACTTCTTAATTGGGCGACCGTTAAGCACCGTGCCAGATCCTCACTTAAGCCCCATCCTTGGGGGCCGATTAGTATATTGGCAAAGCATCCAGGCTATGCTTCAAGGATTCTGGAAGAAATGGCATCAGGAGTATCTGACTACTCTGCAACAACTTCCGAAATGGACCACTTCAACACCCAACCTCTCGATCGGTGATGTAGTTCTTGTTAAGGAGTCCAATACACCAAAAGCATCTTGCCACATCGCACTGGTTATGGAAACCTACCCACGGAAGGACAACCTCGTCCGAGCAGTTAAATTAAAGACATTAACAGGAGATATGATCAGACCAATCAAGAAAGTTGCCGTTTTGCCCAATTCAAAAACTGGGTTTCAGGGCGAGACGGTATGTTCCTGAAAGGTTGCAGTTTTTAATAAACTCTCATATTTATAACATATTTATAACTCTCTATCCTTCATAACAGAAAACCGACATTCATATATATAGTGACATATTTGTAGTACCACATACTCCTATGTACATGTCCACACACCCACACATACATGCACACATTATGCAGTCACCCTCGAGACACCCTTTAAGAAATAAGAATCCAAATTTAATTAAGCCAATGGAAAATTACCGAACTAAAGGCAAGCCAGAGGAAATTTCCATGAAACAAAAAACCAAACTTTATAGACTAATCAATTAGAACCAACCGCTGTTCAGACTATCGTCACGTTCCCACGAATCAGGATACTCAGATTTCGGGACCCATGTTTGGAGTCCAAAGTCCAGATTTAGAGAATCACTCAATTGCAATAAGTCCCACTCACAGAAAGCTCTAAAGCTTAAAACCGAGGTATGATCGTAAATTATGTAGGAGTTAGAGAATGAGTTCAGTTTGGGACTTATCAACAGTAGGTCAGTGTTCTTCCAAAAATATTGTAACCAGTGTAAAAGTAAAATTAAATAAAGTTTTTTTAGTACACTTTTGATGCAGAGATTTAATTGGCGGAGTCGGTAGGATCTCAAAAGTCCTTTTAAAAAGTCACCGGTACTGATCAACTAGAAGGATAATACTAAACGACTAGTTTATCCTGATCAGCGAATAATCAGCGAACAGACAAAAGACAATCACCGAGATTCGCATAAGAATCTATGTGCAAATTTCGCACGAAGAACTTACAACAACAAAATCCAATTCGGTCAGTGTGCGCTTAAAAACTTAAAATAAAAAGTGCCAATATTGAGAAACAAAAAGTCTATGTGTGATTTCTACAACCATTAGACTAAATTAAAATCCAAATCGGTCTATAATCGGCCAAATCAAGGAATTGCCATATTTCGATGGAAACCCATCGGAATTAATTATACCCTACTCAAGACGTCCGACAAATTCACATCATACACGGAGCTATAGAGAGAACCATTGTCGGCTCAGCCCAAAGAGTCATCGGAGAGGAGAAATCTAATACAACTAAAGCAGCCCTAATCAAGGCCTTCAAGGTTCATAGACCATACGAGGATATTATACAACATGTTCGGGACACCCAATATCAAGGAAGCATAAGTAAGTTCGTTAATGATAGATTATTTAATTCCCTATCCAAAAAGGATATTTCAACACTTGCTAACTTAAAAGAATCCGCAATGAATTTAGGTCATTGGGATTCAGACCCTTTTGATAATTATAAACCAAAACGTCATGATAAGGAAGGAATTCGGGAAGTAACCTTTTGCATCAGAATCATTACTACCAAGATATAGTTACAATAACAATCTAAACAACTCAACAAATCCTTAAGGTTCGACGAACAGAAATCAAATTCCCCCTAGAAACCAGGGAAATTATCAGGAGTTTAGGAGAAACTTAGACCAAGGCAGGGCCCAAAATCCCCTAAATTTCCAGGCATCTACATCGAATACTTCTCCAAACGCACCCGTCAAAAGACAGAGAGAAAACGAAAGTGCACAGAACAGAAAGGATGTAAATTTTCAGCAAACTGCCTCGGATATAGAAGATGTTGCCCATATGTAAGAGTGATGATTAAGGGAAAACTCCTTAGAGCAATGATAGATACCGGGTCATCTATCAACTTAATGACAGAAAATTTCGGAAGTAATAAAGAACAAATAGAGAAATTAAAAGTATTTACAATAAACGGTTCAATGGAACTAAAAAAAAGCATAACATTAGATCCTTCCAAAATCTGTCCGAATAAACAAAAATTCTATTTACATAAAAACAGTAAGGCAAAAATAGATTTCGAAAAAGAAACAGTTCTGTTGGGTGACACACTACTTTATGTAAAATATGGCGAAAACGATATAGTAAAGGACAAGACCGCAGTAAAATGACATAGTCCACCATCGGTTGACAAAAAGATTGAAGAGAAACTTTAATAGGAAACCATTCAAATACCCTCAAACTTTCGACGAGGAGGTTAATATACGAATAAACGAAATGATCGAACAAGGAATAATTCGCAAATCAAAATCTCCCTATTGCTCACCAATTTGGAAAGTTCCAAAAAAAAGTGATGCATCAGGGAAACCAAAATTCAGACTAGTTGTAGATTACAGAAATTTAAACGAAATCACAATCAAAGATAAATTCCCAATACCCATAATGGATGAAAAATTGGACAAATTATGAAGATGTCAGTATTTCACTACCATCGATTTAGCTAAAGGATTCCATCAATTTCGAATGGAACCAGAGTCAATAGCAAAAACAGCATTCTCAACCAAACATGGCCAAAAGGAATGCCATTTGGCCTTAAAAACGCCCCCGCTACCTTTCAAAGATATATGAACAATTTATTAGAGGACTTAATCTATAAAGATTGTTTAATATATCTAGATGATATAATAATTTTTTTCACTTCATTGGAGGAACACATTCTATCATTAAAAAAGGTATTCCAAAAACTTCGAGACCCGAATTTAAAACTACAATTGGATAAATGCGAGTTTATGAAAAAAGATACAGAGTTCCTAGGTCATATAGTAACAACTATAGGCATAAAACCAAACCCGAAAAAAATAAGTGCCATTGTAAATTTCCCGATACCTAAAACCCCAAAAGAGATAATATCGTTTCTAGGATTATGTGGATTTTATAGGAAATTCATACCAAACTTTGCAAATATTGTAAAACCAATGACAATAAAACTGAAGAAAGGTGCAACAATTAACATTAAAGACAAACCATACATAGAAGCATTCGAAAAAATGAAAATCTTGATTACATCCGATCCCATTCTAATTTACCCCGACTTTAGTAAGTCATTCTCTTTGACAACAGACGTAAGCAACATGGCGATAGGAGCAGTATTATCTCAAAATTACAAACCCATTTGTTATGCCAGCAGAACCCTTAACGAACACGAAATAAATTATTCCACCATAAAAAAAGAACTCTTAGCAATTGTATGGGCCGCCAAATATTTCCGGTCATATTTATTCGGCAGACCTTTTAAAATATTAAGCGATCACAAACCTTTAGTTTGGTTAAACAATATTAAAGAACCCAATATGAAATTACAAAGATGGAAGATAAAACTAAATGAATACGATTATCAAATTAAATATTTGCCAAATTAAATATTAGAACTAAAATAGAAGAAACTGTGTACACAGATAATTCTGAAGTAAACATACCAGAAGAAACTGCTAGTAACGCAGATGCAACAGCGCATATTGCCCATATAACTGAGAGACCATTTAACTTCTTCTCCCGACAGATCTAACTAATTAAAGGAAATGAAGATACAACAGAAATAACACACTACTGTCATAAATTAAAAATCAAAATTGTTTATAAAGAAATGACAGAAACTTCAGCGAAGGAAATAATTAAAGAATATTTATGCACTAGAAAGATCGCAGTTTATTTCCATAATGACTCAGATTTCCTCACATTCGAAAAAGCCTACGTAGAAATTATAAATGCAAACCATTTAACAAAATTAGTAAGATGTACAGCCAGACTCGAAGACATAATGACATATACAGACTTTAAAGAAACAATTTTGGAACTTTTACATCCAGGAATAAAAAAAACTATTAAATGGTTTAGAATGAAATATTATTTCCCTGATTATCAAAAGTTAACAGAACATAGAAATACTAAACTGACATTTGAACTTTCCCCAGAAATTCAAAATATAAGAGAAAATTTGTTATGGATTTGCTACCCTAGTAGAAGTCATAGGTAGAGACTGGTTTGAAGCCAAAAGAGCTATTATGAAAGTATTCAATGAAATGGGAAAACCACAAAAAATCAAAGCAGATAAAGATTCAGCATTCATGTTTGTAGTCTTACACAATTGGTTAAATTCAGAAGGAGTACAAATTCAAGTAACAACAAGTAAAAACGGTATCTCGGACATAGAAATATTTCATAAAACAGTAAATGAAAAATGAAGAATTATAGGAAGCGAATCAGACATTTAAAACAGATATACTTAGTTCGAATTAATCCTTTACATTTACAATCACAAAACAAAACATAATGCTACAAATCAAATACCAGCTGACATATTTATGTATGCAGGAACTCCTGACGAAATGAAATAGATCCAAAATACAAACAAGCCCCTCTAGTGAAATCCAAGACTACAAATCCATTTAAAAATACAGGAACCTTGATGAAAGTACATTAAAAACATTTCAAAGAGCAAGAAATTAGAGAGACCAGGAGTGGTCGTCGTTTTTAATGATCCAGAGAGCGCGATAGAGAATAAAGTCAGTCAGTGCCAAGATCTCACGCGCTACGCATGGCAATAAGCATACCCTTTGTACATCATCAAATGTAACACTACAACTTAAGTTTTTGTATTTCTGATTCCAAATAATAATATAAAATAAACATTAAACATAATAATTGAACACGTCGTTGTCCGAAGAACATTTGCATCACTGCGGAATTAATGGGGCCACAATTTTGGGGGCTCAACCGGAGATAAATTTGGATCAAATACAAACTACAGTCATTAAACTAATAAGTTGTGAGTTTAAAAGTGGTATAAACTTGTGCATTGCGGTGGTAGTAGCAGTTGCTAAAAATCAAAATTTGCTGCACAATAGAAGATAAAAAATTAGCAAGAAACAGAGTGCGTGACAACGAGAAGAAAATGTTGCGAAATTCAATTTTTGCAACGCAAAAGAAATAGAAGAAAAACCGACTCAAAGGCGACTGGCGTAACAAAGAAGATAGCGAAAAATCAGCGAGTACCGAGTCTGGGAGCAGCGCAAAAATTTTGTGGTGAACGTCAACCAGCGGAAGGCAGGATCGTTGGCAGTAGTCATCTGGACACAAATTAAGGCGTGGAGCAGTTACGGTAACAGGCGGATCACAGAAGCTGTGCGTCAGGAGAACACAAGGAACCTGTGTTCAGGAGGCTGGTCAAGGCGAAGAAAATGGTGTTCAGGAGGCTGGTCAAAGCGAAAGAAGCATGCGGATCGCAAAACTTGCGCGTCAAGATAAAACAAGGAAGCGGTGTTCAAGAGGCTGGTCAAGGCTGAGGAACGGTGTTCAGGAGGCTGGTGAAGACGAAGGAAGCTGGAACTGGTACAGGAGGAGATCGCCGAAGAAGAGGCAGGAAGATCTGGAGAAGTACCAATAGTTGGCGAGCAAAGAGAAGTCAATTTTGGAACTGTATTGGTGGTGAACTTTTGGCGGCTGGAAGACGAATTCAAAGCTGTATTTGTGAGGCAGCGAGTACATCATTCTGGAGCTGTATGTGTGAGACGGCAGACGGTTCGTTCTGATGAAATTCTTGGTGAGTGGCAGAAAAATGGGCTGAAGGCGACAAGAGGAAACAAGAATTCAGGCAATTTTGGATGGCGAAAATTAACTACGAAGAGAGCGGTGAGACGAATTCCAACAACAAGAAGAGAGTCAAGGAGTACTTTCGTATATAACGTAGTAAATTTCAAGCAGGGCATAAAGCTGTTGATTTAACGCAACGTATACCGTAAAGCAGTAATTTGGCTGTGTATTTTATATTTGATGTTACTGCTTATCTATATTAATCTATATTACTATATCTATATTACTCCTATATTGTATAAGTATATTTAAGTTTCAATATGAACAAGCAACAGGTTTTGGCACTGCTCGTAGCAGATTTACGCGAAAAGTTAACAAGAAGAAAAGAAGAAAGAAGAAAACCTGAGTTGCAAAATAGACTGCTTGCTCACTATGGTTTTCAAGCTGATGAAGACAATGAAGGCATCGAAGTGGATGAGGATGATGAGGGCTCTTTCGAAACCGTACATTCCAATAATATGCAGGCAGGTGGTAGGTCCGAAAGAAATGCAGTCGTAGAAGGGCAGAACCTTCAGACTGTAAATTCAGCTTCAGGTAGGTCGTGGTTTACATTGAAGGATGTGGAGGGAAGTGTGTCACAGTTTTCAGGAACTAATTCACCTGACATTAATCAGTGGATTGAGGAACTAGAAGAGTGTGCACTGACGGTGGAATGAAGACAATTACAGATCTTTATTTTTGCTAAACAATTGCTCAGTGGAGCGGCCAAACTTTTTGTCCGTAGTCAGCGAGATGTTCGGGATTGGAGATCGTTGAAAAACATATTTCTCGACGAATTCGGTGTGAGGGTGTCATCAGCAGAGGTTCATCGTAGACTTGGCAAACGGCAGAAAAAGAAAACTGAATCGTAGCATGAGTACCTCTACGCGTTAATGGAATTGGCAAAGCCAATTGATCTTGATGACGAGAGCTTGATCGAATAGTTTGTCGACGGTATTCCAGACTCCAAGGTGAACAAGGCTATTTATGTATGCAGGAACTCCTGACTATGAAATAGATCCAAAATACAAACAAGCCCCTCTAGTGAAATCCAAGACTACAAATCCATTTAAAAATACAGGAACCTTGATGAAAGTACATTAAAAACATTTCAAAGAGCAAGAAATCAGAGAGACCAGGAGTGGTCGTCGTTTTTAATGATCCAGAGAGCGCGAGAGAGAATAAAGTCAGTCAGTGCCAAGATCTCACGCGCTACGCATGGCAATAAGCATACCCTTTGTACATCATCAAATGTAACACTACAACTTAAGTTTTTGTATTTCTGATTCCAAATAATAATATAAAATAAACATTACACATAGTAATTGAACACGTCGTTGTCCGAAGAACATTTGCATCACTGCGGAATTAATGGGGCCACAATTTTGGGGGCTCAACCGGAAAAAATTTGGATCAAATACAAACTACAGTCATTAAACTAATAAGTTGTGAGTTTAAAAGTGGTATAAACTTGTGCATTGCGGTGGTAGTAGCAGTTGCTAAAAATCAAAATTTGCTGCACAATAGAAGATAAAAAATTAGCAAGAAACAGAGTGCGTGACAACGAGAAGAAAATGTTGCGAAATTCAATTTTTGCAACGCAAAAGAAATAGAAGAAAAACCGACTCAAAGGCGACTGGCGTAACAAAGAAGAAAGCGAAAAATCAGCGAGTACCGAGTCTGGGAGCAGCGCAAAAATTTTGTGGTGAACGTCAACCAGCGGAAGGCAGGATCGTTGGCAGTAGTCATCTGGACACAAATTAAGGCGTGGAGCAGTTACGGTAACAGGCGGATCACAGAAGCTGTGCGTCAGGAGAACACAAGGAACCTGTGTTCAGGAGGCTGGTCAAGGCGAAGAAAATGGTGTTCAGGAGGCTGGTCAAAGCGAAAGAAGCATGCGGATCGCAAAACTTGCGCGTCAAGATAAAACAAGGAAGCGGTGTTCAAGAGGCTGGTCAAGGCTGAGGAACGGTGTTCAGGAGGCTGGTGAAGACGAAGGAAGCTGGAACTGGTACAGGAGGAGATCGCCGAAGAAGAGGCAGGAAGATCTGGAGAAGTACCAATAGTTGGCGAGCAAAGAGAAGTCAATTTTGGAACTGTATTGGTGGTGAACTTTTGGCGGCTGGAAGACGAATTCAAAGCTGTATTTGTGAGGCAGCGAGTACATCATTCTGGAGCTGTATGTGTGAGACGGCAGACGGTTCGTTCTGATGAAATTCTTGGTGAGTGGCAGAAAAATGGGCTGAAGGCGACAAGAGGAAACAAGAATTCAGGCAATTTTGGATGGCGAAAATTAACTACGAAGAGAGCGGTGAGACGAATTCCAACAACAAGAAGAGAGTCAAGGAGTACTTTCGTATATAACGTAGTAAATTTCAAGCAGGGCATAAAGCTGTTGATTTAACGCAACGTATACCGTAAAGCAGTAATTTGGCTGTGTATTTTATATTTGATGTTACTGCTTATCTATATTAATCTATATTACTATATCTATATTACTCCTATATTGTATAAGTATATTTAAGTTTCAATATGAACAAGCAACAGGTTTTGGCACTGCTCGTAGCAGATTTACGCGAAAAGTTAACAAGAAGAAAAGAAGAAAGAAGAAAACCTGAGTTGCAAAATAGACTGCTTGCTCACTATGGTTTTCAAGCTGATGAAGACAATGAAGGCATCGAAGTGGATGAGGATGATGAGGGCTCTTTCGAAACCGTACATTCCAATAATATGCAGGCAGGTGGTAGGTCCGAAAGAAATGCAGTCGTAGAAGGGCAGAACCTTCAGACTGTAAATTCAGCTTCAGGTAGGTCGTGGTTTACATTGAAGGATGTGGAGGGAAGTGTGTCACAGTTTTCAGGAACTAATTCACCTGACATTAATCAGTGGATTGAGGAACTAGAAGAGTGTGCACTGACGGTGGAATGAAGACAATTACAGATCTTTATTTTTGCTAAACAATTGCTCAGTGGAGCGGCCAAACTTTTTGTCCGTAGTCAGCGAGATGTTCGGGATTGGAGATCGTTGAAAAACATATTTCTCGACGAATTCGGTGTGAGGGTGTCATCAGCAGAGGTTCATCGTAGACTTGGCAAACGGCAGAAAAAGAAAACTGAATCGTAGCATGAGTACCTCTACGCGTTAATGGAATTGGCAAAGCCAATTGATCTTGATGACGAGAGCTTGATCGAATAGTTTGTCGACGGTATTCCAGACTCCAAGGTGAACAAGGCTTTACTCTACCAAGCAAAAAGCATGAGACAGTTTAAAGTACAAATAGAGGCATATCAGAAGATGCGAGGATCAGGAAAACAAGTTAGGTATAACACTCATTTCAATAAAGGTGAGAAAGAGTCAGTAAAGGCAGTGGAAAAAGTTAGGAAATGTTTCAACTGTGGAGACGAGGGTCATATCAAAGGAGATTGCCCAAAGAGGGACTACAAATGCTTCAGATGCAACCAGCCAGGACACAGAGCAGCTCAGTGCAATGTCGAAATGGTAGCGAAGCAGGAAAAGACAACAAATCTTGTACAGATGGAAGGCAGGGCGATGCCAACAAGCACGTTTACGTCTTCGGAACTGGAGTTGAAGTACATTTCGTTCGGAAAAGTTATCTTTAAAGGGTTGATAGATACGGGAGCGGATTTGTGTTTAATGCGGCGCAGTATTTTCTTAAAGCTTGGAGTAGATAAATTGACAGGTGACCAAAAATGTTTGACTGGAATAGGAGAAAGCCAGATTGTGACTTTTGGAAGTCTGACAATTCCAGTGCAGATTGATGGTATTAACCTTCAGGTAGAGTTCCACATCATATCGGACGAGGACATGGCTTTTGAAGCTATTTTGGGTCGAACTCTCTTAGACAGCGTTGATATGAAGATAAGCAAAAACGGAACAGAATTGGTTCGCAGAGCAGAGAGTCAGGTGGTCACAGCACAAAAGCGCTACGTTCAAGAACAAGACAGAAGTTCATGCACAGAGTTGTTGGCTGAGTTTGGGAGCTTGTGTATGATCACTTTAGAGCAGACAGAAACTAAGAAAGATATAGAACTATCTCACTTGCCACACTTTCAGAGAGGTATCGTGAAGCGGATGATAGACGAATACAAGCCGAAGAGAATTATTCATTGCCCTGTCGAGATGAAGATTATACTCACTGATGAATCTCCAGTATTTCAACATCCTCGACGTATTCCTTACACCGAACAGAAGGTAGTAGATGCGCAGGTTCAAGAGTGGCTCGAACAGAATATTATCAAGCCGAGTACTTCAGAGTTCGCTTCTCCGATCGTACTTGTAGCAAAAAAGAACGGAAAGAACGGACAGAAACGGTTGTGTTGCGATTACCGCAAATTGAACGAGAAAATTGTGAGGGATAACTTTCCAATGGTACAAATGGACAGCGTTATAGAGAAGTTACAGGGCGCGAGCATTTTCACAACACTAGATTTAACAAACGGTTATTTTCATGTACCAGTAAAAGTTGACTCACAAAAGTATACTTCATTTGTTACACAGAATGGACAATTCGAGTTCTTGTACGTGCTCATTGGCATTTCAAACTCACCCGCAGTTTTTACCCGTTTTATAATGGCAGTTCTTAGGGACCTTATTAATAAAGGTGACGCAGTTGTCTACATGGATGACGCTATCATCCATAGCAAGGACGTTGTGAAAGTGCTCGTGAAAGTGCTTCGAGTAGCAGAGCAGCATGGGTTGAAGATCAATTGGACCAAGTGTCAAATCTTACAGAGCAGGGTAGATTTCCTCGGATACATTATCGAAAACGGTTCGATCACACCCAGTGATGAAAAAACTCAGGCGGTAGCACATTTTCCCATACCCACTGATCGTAAGGCTATTCAGCGATTTCTTGGATTGACATCGTATTTTAGGAAGTTCGTAGAGGGGTATGCGGTTATAGCAAAGCCGTTGTCAGATTTGCTGAGGAAGGATGTCAAATTTGAGTTCAGAGAATTGCAGCAGGTAGCATTCGAGCAATTAAAGACAGCATTGACTAGGAAACCAGTTTTGAAGCTGTACAATCCTAAATTGACCACAGAGATACACACGGATGCGTCTAAGTTTGGTTTTGGCGCAGTCCTTCTACAAAAGGATCCAGAAGACAGTCAGTTGCACCCCGTCATGTACATGAGTCGGAAAACCAAACCATGTGAGGAAAAATATCACTCATACGAGCTGTAGGTGCTAGCAGTCATCGCAGCACTGACCAAATGGCGTGTATATGTCGCCATGACGATGAAAAAGAAAGAAGTTCCATTACGAGTAGCTAGGTGGGCAATGTTTTTGCAAGATTACGACTACGAGATAGAGCATCGATCAGGAACAAAGATGAGGCACGTGGATGCGCTTAGCAGAGTTACTTGTTTTGTATTGACAGAGAGTGTGATGCACAAATTGAAGGAAGCTCAGATGGCAGACGTGTGGACAAATGCAGTTCGTAGTTTGGTGGAAGATAAGGGACATGAGGATTACTACATTGCCAATCAGATTTTGTTCAAAGACCCAGACCGAGAGCTAATAGTAGTTCCATCCCAAATGGAGACTGAAATCATTCAAATTGCTCACAGACAAGGCCATTTTTCGGCGAAAAAAACCCAAGATTTTGTGGAGAAATCTTATTTCATACCAAATCTTAGGGATAAAGTTTCCAGAGTAGTAGGCAGCTGTGTGGAATGCATTTTGGTAAACGCAAAATCGGAAAAACAGGAAGGTTATCTGAATCCTATCGATAAGGGAGACAAACCGTTAGTCACTTATCACATAGATCACGTGGGGCCGATGGAGATCACCAAGAAAAGGTACAATCACATCCTAGTTGTCGTAGATGCATTTTCTAAATTTGTCTGGTTGTATCCGACACGCAGTACCGGAGTCGAAGAAGTGCTTAATTGCCTGGACAGGCAGGCCGTATCCTTTGGTAATCCCTTCAGGATCGTATCAGACCGTGGTGCAGCGTTCACTTCACACTTATTTAAGGAATACTGCGACAAACAAAAGATCCAGCACTTATTAATCACTACAGGAGTACCTCGTGGCAACGGACAGGTCGAAAGAATGCATAAAATCGTTGTGCCAATGTTGTCGAAGATGAGCTTAGAGAATCCTGGAAATTGGTACAAGCATGTGGGTAGAGTGCAGCAATTGATCAACAATATCGAGCCTAGGAGCACAAAAGTAACCCCATTCAAGCTGTTAACAGGTGTTGACATGCGTGTGGTAGACATAGCAGGACTTAAAGAGCAGGTACAGCAGTCTTTGGTAGAAGAGTTAAACCACGAGAGAGATCAGTTACGCAAAAAAGCCCGAGAAAACATTCAATCTCTTCAAGAGGAAAACAAGCGATCTTTTGATTTGAAAAGAAAGGTTGAAAAGCGTTACAAGGTAAACGATTTAGTTGCGATCAGGCGTACCCAGTACGGAGTGGGCCTAAAGCTAAAGGGAAAGTATCTTGGACCATACAAAATAGTTGAGATTCACAATCATGGCAGGTATGATGTACCGAAGGACCTTTGAAAACATCCACTGTGGCTGAGTTTATGAAGGAGTTCGGGACGAACACCACGTCAGGAGGGCCGAATGTAGGAAACAGGGATGGTCGCAAAATACCAGAAGAGCAAGCAATCAGAGAGACCAGGAGTGGTCGTCGTTTTTAATGATCCAGAGAGCGCGAGAGAGAATAAAACTCTAATAAAGTCAGTCGGTGCCAAGATCTCATGCGCTACGCATGCCAATAAGCATACCCTTTGTACATCATTAAATGTAACACTACAACTTAAGTTTTTGTATTTCTGATTCCAAATAATAATATAAAAAAACATTACACATAATAATTGAACACGTCGTTGACCCAAGAACATTTGCATCACTGCGGAATTAATGGGGCCACAATTTTGGGGGCTCAACCGGAGATAAATTTGGATCAAATACAAACTACAGTCATTAAACTAATAAGTTGTGAGTTTAAAAGTGGTATAAACTTGTGCATTGCGGTGGTAGTTGCAATTGCTAAAAATCAAAAATTGCTGCGCAATAGAAGACAAAAAATTAGCAAGAAACAGAGTGCGTGACAACGAGAAGAAAGTGTTGCGAAATTCAATTTTTGCAACGCAAAAGAAATAGAAGAAAAACCGACTCAAAGGCGACTGGCGTAACAAAGAAGAAAGCGAAAAATCAGCGAGTACCGAATCTGGGAGCAGCGCAAAAATTTTGTGGTGAACGTCAACCAGCGGAAGGCAGGATCGTTGGCGGTGGTCATCTGGACACAAATTAAGGCGTGGAGCAGTTACGGTAACAGACGGATCACAGAAGCTGTGCGTCAGGAGAACACAAGGAACCTGTGTTCAGGAGGCTGGTCAAGGCGAAGAAAGTGGTGTTCAGGAGGCTGGTCAAAGCGAAAGAAGCAGGCGGATCGCAAAACTTGCGCGTCAAGATAAAACAAGGAAGCGGTGTTCAAGAGGCTGGTCAAGGCTGAGGAAGCGGTGTTCAAGAGGCTGGTCAAGACGAAGGAAGCTGGAACTGGTACAGGAGGAGATCGCCGAAGAAGGGGCAGGAAGATCTGGAGAAGTACCAATAGTTGGCGAGCAAAGAGAAGTCAATGTTGGAACTGTATTGGTGGTGAACTTTTGGCGCCTGGAAGACGAATTCAAAGCTGTATTTGTGAGGCAGCGAGTACATCATTCTGGAGCTGTATGTGTGAGACGGCAGACGGTTCGTTCTGATGAAGTTCTTGGTGAATGGCAGAAAAATTGGCTGAAGGCGACAAGAGGAGACAAGAATTCAGGCAATTTTGGATGGCGAAAATTAACTACGAAGAGAGCGGCGAGACGAATTCCAACAACAAGAAGGGAGTCAAGAAGTGCTTTCGTATATAACGTAGCAAATTTTAAGCAGGGCATAAAGCTGTTGATTTAACGTAACGTATACCGTAAAGCAGTAATTTGGCTGTGTATTTTATATTTGATATTACTGCTTATCTATATTAATCTATATTACTATATCTATATTACTACTATATTGTATAAGTATATTTAAGTTTCAATATGAACAAGCAACAGGTTTTGGCACTGCTTGTAGCAGATTTACGCGAAAAGTTAACAGAGCTGGGACTCAGCACAAATGGAAGGAAACCTGAGTTGCAAAATAGACTGCTTGCTCACTATGGTTTGCAAGCTGATGAAGACAATGAAGGCATCGAAGTGGATGAGGATGATGAGGGCTCTTTCGAAAGCGTACATTGCAATATCATGCAGGCAGGTGGTAGATCCGAAAGAAATGCAGTCGTAGAAGGGCAGAACCTTCAGACAGTAAATTCAGCTTCAGGTAGGTCGTGGTTTACATTGAAGGATGTGGAGGGAAGTGTGTCACAGTTTTCAGGAACTAATTCACCTGACAATAATCAGTGGATTGAGGAACTAGAAGAGTGTGCACTGACGGTGGAATGGAGCCAATTACAGATCTTTATTTTTGCTAAACAATTGCTCAGTGGAGCGGCCAAGCTTTTTGTCCGTAGTCAGCGAGATGTTCGGGATTGGAGATCGTTGAAAAACATATTGCTCGACGAATTCGGTGTGAGGGTGTCATCAGCAGAGGTTCATCGTAGACTTGGCAAACGGCAGCAAAAGAAAACTGAATCGTTGCATGAGTACCTCTACGCGTTAATGGAATTGGCAAAGCCAATTGATCTTGATGACGAGAGCTTGATCGAATACTTTGTCGACGGTATTCCAGACTCCAAGGTGAACAAGGCTTTACTCTACCAAGCAAAAAGCATGAGACAGTTGAAAGAACAAATAGAGGCATATCAGAAGATGCGAGGATCAGGAAAACAAGTTAGGTATGACACTCCTTTCAATAAAGGTGAGAAAGAGTCAGTAAAGGCAGTGGAAAAAGTTAGGAAATGTTACAACTGTGGAGACGAGGGTCATATCAAACGAGATTGCCCAAAGAGGGACTACAAATGCTTCAGATGTAACCAGCCAGGACACAGAGCAGCTCAGTGCAAGGTCGAAATGGTAGCGAAGCAGGAAAAGACAACAAATCTTGTACAGATGGAAGGCAGGGCGATGCCAACAAGCACGTTTACGTCTTCGGGACTGGAGTTGAAGTACATTTCGTTCGGAAAAGTTATCTTTAAAGGGTTGATAGATACGGGAGCGGATTTGTGTTTAATGTGGCGCAGTATTTTTTTAAAGCTTGGAGTAGATAAATTGACAGGTGACCAAAAATGTTTGACTGGAATAGGAGAAAGCCAGATTGTGACTTTTGGAAGTCTGACAATTCCAGTGCAGATTGATGGTTTTAACCTTCAGGTAGAGTTCCACATCATATCGGACGAGGACATGGCTTTTGAAGCTATTTTGGGTCGAACTCTCTTAGACAGCGTTGATATGAAGATAACCAAAAACGGAACAGAACTGGTTCGCAGAGCAGAGAGTCAGGTGGTCACAGCACAAAAGCGCTACGTTCAAGAACAAGACAGAAGTTCATGCACAGAGTTGTTGGCTGAGTTTGGGAGCTTGTGTATGATCACTTTAGAGCAGACAGAAACTAAGAAAGATATAGAACTATCTCACTTGCCACACTCTCAGAGAGGTATTGTGAAGCGGATGATAGACGAATACAAGCCGAAGAGAATTATTCATTGCCCTGTCGAGATGAAGATTATACTCACTGATGAATCTCCAGTATTTCAACATCCTCGACGTATTCCTTACACCGAACAGAAGGTAGTAGATGCGCAGGTTCAAGAGTGGCTCGAACAGAATATTATCAAGCCGAGTACTTCAGAGTTCGCTTCTCCGATCGTACTTGTAGCAAAAAAGAGCGGACAGAAACGGTTGTGTTGCGATTACCGCAAATTGAACGAGAAAATTGTGAACGATAACTTTCCAATGGTACAAATGGACAGTGTTATAGAGAAGTAACAGGGCGCGAGGATTTTCACAACACTAGATTTAACAAACGGTTATTTTCATGTACCAGTAGAAGTTGACTCACAAAAGTATACTTCATTTGTTACACAGAATGGACAATTCGAGTTCTTGTACGTGCCCTTTGGCATTTCAAACTCACCGGCAGTTTTTACCCGTTTTATAATGGCAGTTCTTAGGGACCTTATTAATAAAGGTGACGCAGTTGTCTACATGGATGACATTATCATCCATAGCAAGGACGTTGTGAAAGTGCTCGTGAAAGTGCTTCGAGTAGCAGAGCAGCATGGGTTGAAGATCAATTGGACCAAGTGTCAAATCTTACAGAGCAGGGTAGATTTCCTCGGATACATTATCGAAAACGGTTCGATCACACCCAGTGATGAAAAAACTCAGGCGGTAGCACATTTTCCCATACCCACTGATCGTAAGGCTATTCAGCGATTTCTTGGATTGACATCGTATTTTAGGAAGTTCGTAGAGGGGTATGCGGTTATAGCAAAGCCGTTGTCAGATTTGCTGAGGAAGGATGTCAAATTTGAGTTCAGAGAATTGCAGCAGGTAGCATTCGAGCAATTAAAGACAGCATTGACTAGGAAACCAGTTTTGAAGCTGTACAATCCTAAATTGACCACAGAGATACACACGGATGCGTCTAAGTTTGGTTTTGGCGCAGTCCTTCTACAAAAGGATCCAGAAGACAGTCAGTTGCACCCCGTCATGTACATGAGTCGGAAAACCAAACCATGTGAGGAAAAATATCACTCATACGAGCTGTAGGTGCTAGCAGTCATCGCAGCACTGACCAAATGGCGTGTATATGTCGCCATGACGATGAAAAAGAAAGAAGTTCCATTACGAGTAGCTAGGTGGGCAATGTTTTTGCAAGATTACGACTACGAGATAGAGCATCGATCAGGAACAAAGATGAGGCACGTGGATGCGCTTAGCAGAGTTACTTGTTTTGTATTGACAGAGAGTGTGATGCACAAATTGAAGGAAGCTCAGATGGCAGACGTGTGGACAAATGCAGTTCGTAGTTTGGTGGAAGATAAGGGACATGAGGATTACTACATTGCCAATCAGATTTTGTTCAAAGACCCAGACCGAGAGCTAATAGTAGTTCCATCCCAAATGGAGACTGAAATCATTCATATTGCTCACAGACAAGGCCATTTTTCGGCGAAAAAAACCCAAGATTTTGTGGAGAAATCTTATTTCATACCAAATCTTAGGGATAAAGTTTCCAGAGTAGTAGGCAGCTGTGTGGAATGCATTTTGGTAAACGCAAAATCGGAAAAACAGGAAGGTTATCTGAATCCTATCGATAAGGGAGACAAACCGTTAGTCACTTATCACATAGATCACGTGGGGCCGATGGAGATCACCAAGAAAAGGTACAATCACATCCTAGTTGTCGTAGATGCATTTTCTAAATTTGTCTGGTTGTATCCGACACGCAGTACCGGAGTCGAAGAAGTGCTTAATTGCCTGGACAGGCAGGCCGTATCCTTTGGTAATCCCTTCAGGATCGTATCAGACCGTGGTGCAGCGTTCACTTCACACTTATTTAAGGAATACTGCGACAAACAAAAGATCCAGCACTTATTAATCACTACAGGAGTACCTCGTGGCAACGGACAGGTCGAAAGAATGCATAAAATCGTTGTGCCAATGTTGTCGAAGATGAGCTTAGAGAATCCTGGAAATTGGTACAAGCATGTGGGTAGAGTGCAGCAATTGATCAACAATATCGAGCCTAGGAGCACAAAAGTAACCCCATTCAAGCTGTTAACAGGTGTTGACATGCGTGTGGTAGACATAGCAGGACTTAAAGGGCAGGTACAGCAGTCTTTGGTAGAAGAGTTAAACCACGAGAGAGATCAGTTACGCAAAAAAGCCCGAGAAAACATTCAAGCTCTTCAAGAGGAAAACAAGCGATCTTTTGATTTGAAAAGAAAGGGTGAAAAGCGTTACAAGGTAAACGATTTAGTTGCGATCAGGCGTACCCAGTACGGAGTGGGCCTAAAGCTAAAGGGAAAGTATCTTGGACCATACAAAATAGTTGAGATTCACAATCATGGCAGGTATGATGTACCGAAGGACCTTTGAAAACATCCACTGTGGCTGAGTTTATGAAGGAGTTCGGGACGAACACCACGTCAGGAGGGCCGAATGTAGGAAACAGGGATGGTCGCAAAATACCAGAAGAGCAAGCAATCAGAGAGACCAGGAGTGGTCGTCGTTTTTAATGATCCAGAGAGCGCGAGAGAGAATTAAACTCTAATAAAGTCAGTCGGTGCCAAGATCTCACGCGCTACGCATGCCAATAAGCATACCCCTTGTACATCATCAAATGTAACACTACAACTTAAGTTTTTGTATTTCTGATTCCAAATAATAATATAAAATAAACATTACACATAATAATTGAACACGTCGTTGTCCCAAGAACATTTGGATCACTGCGGAATTAATGGGGCCACATACATTTAGTAGCTTATAACAAAAATAAAAAAGGATAAATTACTTTGGTAGTTTTGAAAATTTGCAACCCCTCAAAAAAATTGTGAAATACTTGGGGAATAACATTAACTATATCTGTGAGAAAAAACAAGCCTTTAATAGTACCAATTGTGGAAACCCGTCCCTCCAATTCTTACTCTCTATTCCACCCTAACTTTTTCTTTATGGTCAAGTAATTTCTCTATGATGCTTGAAACCCGCCCTACTTACATGCTATTCGCTGCTATGATTGGTCGATTCTAAATCAGGAATGAGATAGAAAAGGGAGGGTTAGTTTACCTTACGGTATAAAAAATCGATCAAAAGTTATTCTAACTCACATTTAAAAACGACCTGCAAACAGTCTTAACCTAAAAGTTTCAAGCTAAAACGTTCTCAACCTAAAGTTTCAACCTAAAAAATCTTGCAAACACCCCAAAACAACAACAACAACAACATCAAAAACAGTTAAAACAGTAAAACAACAACATCAAAAACAGCTACAGCTGCTAAAAACAGCTGAAAGCAACAACATAAAAAACAGCTACAACTGCTAAAAACAGCTGAAAGCAACAACAACAAAAACAACTACAACTGCTAAAAACAGCTGAAAACAACAACATCAAAAACAGCTACAACTGCTAAAAACAGCTGAAAACAACAACGACAAAAACAACTGCAAGAAGAAACAACTACAAGAAGAAAGAACTACAATAGCAATAACTACAAATGGGCAATCCGGAAATGATGAAAGTACTCAAGGATATTATTGGTAACGCACCAAAACTTCTTTTAACAAAGACGAAGATGGAATCGGACAAGCGCTACCCTATTCGACGAGCTCAACGTAAGAAAACAAGCTTTGGAATGGCCCTCACTCTTGAACTTGAAGAGTGTATGCTGTACTTGCCGGAACGATACTCAACTTTAGAGGATTTAACAATTGAATATATAAAGGATAATCTTTTTTGTATTTTTAAAAAGAATGATAACAACCTCTATTTAGAATTAAATAAAGCTTTAAATGTATTCAGTTTTTATAATATTAATGTGTCTATTTTGATAAAAAAAATAAAATTTCATCAAACTCAAACCCTTTGTTATAAACAAATTTAAATTATACTACATTTTTCCCAGTAGCACATGAGTATCATAGAAAAGGACAAAAATGAAGAACAAACTTTTAGAACAGTTGACGAAAAGAAGAAATTTATTAAAAAGATAATTTGATGAGTTGAAAGAAATAAAAAAAAATTTAGAGGAATCTTTTAAACCTATCACATAACCTTTACATGAATTACTCACTGAAAGTAAAAAAATGGAATAAAAGTAATAAAAAGGGTACACGAGAGAGTAATCGAAAATGATAGTGAGACTGATGCTTATGATCATGCTTTTTCACGAAACTGTCATATAGATAAATCCGATGTTTCACAACAGTCTCTTATAGATGAATCCGGTGTTTCACAACAGTCTCACACAGATGATTTCAGACAATAGTTATGTACCAAAAATGTAATGGAATTAGGAAGTGGAAATTTATCACCAGGTCTATACTCTTAAATTTTTCATAATAGTCCTAAGGATTATACTAAGAATGTTTTAGAATCATATAAAAACATTTTAATTGAAACAAGTGCTCACAAAAGAAACTATCAACCAGATGGTCAAATAAAGGGAAATCGTTTTAAAAAATATTCTTCAACTATTAAACCATTAATATCATCTTCGGGCTGCTGCGCTGGGCTTCGGCGGTTAGCTGCTGATGCGGCGGAAAGCGTCTAGGCTGTAGGGGAGAAAACCACTCGGACCGCGAAGTGCCCCTTCACCTAAAAGTAGTACGCAAAAGTTCACTTCGTAAAAATTAGGCGGGGGTACGACCGCGGTTTATTCAATATTAATGCCAAAATTGAACTACTCAAGACTAAGCTCAGCTCCGCGCTCCAAAGCGCAACGGAGACTTCACGGAGGGGAGCTGGGAACAGCGCAGGAGAGCGGGAGCGCGAGAGAGCGGGAGAGCGAGTGAGCGGTGCAGTTGGATAGCGGGGCCGGTCCAGATTCGTCCGGCAGTGGGTCTGAACACTAATGAAATTCTTTCAATAGAAGAATTGCGCGAAGCAAAAATAATATATTAATAAAATAGAATACATTTTCTCATTTTATTTAATAGTAAAATGTCCATTGAGAAGTTTGGTCACTTTTCAAATGATAGAGATTTTTCCTCGCTTTTCAAAAGGGAAGTTGAAAGTCTTACAGGTATATATCTAAACACTGATGGTCACATAAATGTTCAGAAAAAAAGAATTAAAAACTCTTCAATAAATTAATTTGGCGATTAAATTTTATGTAAAATTAATGAAGCGAAATCACATCAAGTGGAAACTACATGTATAACTAAATCATTTCAACTACGAAACAAAAGAGTATCAGAGCAGGAAAGTAGAGTAATAAAAATGATGACTCAAATGGAGTATATAATTCATTAAAAATGTATCTTGATAAATTGAAAAATCTTAACAAATTCATAAACCAGCATTTAAAAAACCCTCCACCAATCATTCGTTTTGATCAGATACAAATAGATGGAACAATACTTCGAAAGTGTCAATTTTCACGACGTGAAAAGGAAGAAGCAGTTTTAACAAATAATGTGGATCATACATAAATATTCCATTCTTTCATTATTTATTTTATAATTAAAATGTCAGTTGATAAGTTTGGTTGTTTTTACATGAGAAAGAGTACTCACGAGATATAACAAAAGGTGTAGAAAAATTCCAAATTGTACTTAATGATTATGATAGACATTTAAATGTTCAGAGGAAACGATTTAAAAATTCCCTGCTCCACATTCATGAAAATGATATTACAACAAAATTTTATATTGATGATGAAATAAGTAAACTAGTAAAGAATACATCTAATGAAATTTCTAAGCAACCGCAGAAACAGGAAATCCATAGACTAACCATCAATAATATTGAGGGAAACGTGAGGGAAATTTCTAAAAAATTGGAATTTCTTTCTTACTATTAACAACACAGTGGAGGATATAAATGAAAAAGAAAGTAATATTTTCAATTATATAACTGCACCAACCTCAGTATTAAAAAGTGAAACTGAATCTTTAGAGAAGGAACCATTTATACCAAATAAAATAAAGCTATGAGTAAACGAGATATTGTAAATGAGTTACATCGCCCCTCATTCAAGAATTTTCCAAGATGTAGAGTTAGAGTAAAGGGTACTAATGATTAATGGCAGGCTGATTTGGTTGAAATGGGGGCATATGCATCATCAAATTAAGGATATAGATTCCTTTTCCTTTTTTTTAATAGATACCTTTTCGAAATTTTATGAAGAAATAAAATCAAAAAATGCTGAAAAAATTATAAAAGCAAAGGAAAAAATAATAAAATCTGGTCGTGGAGTAGCAAAGAATTTACAAACAGGTAATGGAAATGAATTCTATAATAAACAATTTAGAGAATTGATGAAAAGATATAGAATTAATCATTACTCAACATTTAGTTCTCTTAAAGCATCTATTGTGAAACGTCTTAATAGAACATTAAAAGAACTTATGTAGCGTGAGTTTAGTTTTAATGGAAAATATACTTGGCTTTAAACCCATCGACATTGATTAATAATTATAATAACAGGAAGCATAGAACAATTAAAATGTAGGCATTGACGTCAATGCGTGAAATCCAATTATGTTTCTTCACACGCAGAATTTATATTTATAAAGTGTGAAGAAAAGCATGTACAGATAAGAATTTGAACGGAAGTTGATTATGAGTTTGTGCGTGTGGCTAGACTAAAAGAGCGTTTACAGATAAGAGTTTTGGAGGAAACAAAAAGATGATTGTATAGTTGTGTACTGTGTAGACTATTTAAAATCTAAAGATTGTGGGATTCACATAAAAAACAAGTGGAAGCATAGAAATCAACTCATGTATATATATATATATATTTATATATACAAATCTGGAGGCTATAAAGGGGGAAGAATTTCAAAAAGTATTCAGTTTTCATCTATTCGTTCGCGCAACGCAATTTCGAGATCGTTTGCTCATTCATTCGTTCGTTCGTTTGTTCGCTTGTGAAAAAACAAAAAAATGACGGTTTTTATAATATTTTTTGTAATACTTTCCCTCTTTAATCCGATGGTGAAAATGATACCACTCCCCCATGAAATGACTTTAATGGTAAACCCATCGACTTCCAAAAATTCGATTGGGTTATATATCAATGTTCCAAAACTAAAAAAAATCATTAAAATTGACTTAAAATTTGAGATCCTATAGGATAGCCATATTTTTATGGATCTCATAAACAAGACAAGTGATGAAAGTGAGAAAACCAAGTAGCATTAATGAAAAAGACTTAACAAACAGGTACAAGTGCAAGCACAGTTGAAGAAGAAACAACTACAACAACATCAACTACAATTACATCTGCAACAACTACAGCAACTGCAAGTACACCTACAATGATAAGGGGAATTCTGGAGGAGGAAGGAGAAGAAATTCCGGAAGAAGAAACAACAACAACATCTTCAACAACTACATCTGCAACAACTACAAACCCACCCAATCTTTTTGATTTTAAAAGCGAAAATACAAATATTAATCAAATAGAAAATAAAAACATAGGAGATGAAAAATCGAAAAAAATTGATATGGGTATAATGATAGTGAGACAGAATTTGAAAACGTAAGTCGAGCACCTATAATTAGTAATACATCACTAGAATTAATGTTGGGGATCAATGATAGTGATACCGAATTTAAAGGTGTAAGTCGGGTTCCAATAAAAAGAAACACTACTCATAAATTAAAAAGCACTGAAATAGAGGAATAATAGAGAATTTTAAACAAAAACAAGGAAGAACGCTATAGTCGAGTACCTCGACTATCAGATACCCGTTACTCAGCTAAATGGAGATATGCAAGCAGCAAAGCGAGATTAAAATGCGCCACCTACCGGCGGTATACAGATTTAAGCGTTATGGGCGTTAGAGTGGGCGTGGCCAATTTTTTTTTGGATCAATCGATAGGTATCGACGAGACCAATGCATTTCAGTTACAATTTTTTATCTAGCATGAAAATTGTGGGCGTCACAGGTTTTTGCGGTTTGTGGGCGTTAAAGTGGGCGTGGCAAACTTTTTTTTGAGTCAATCGATAGGTAATGACGAGACGAATACATTTCAGTTAAAATTTTGTATCTAGCATAAAAATTGTGGGCGTCACAGGCTTTCGCGGTTTGTGGGCGTTAAAGTGGGCGTGGCAAACTTTTTTTTAGGTCAATCGACAGGTATTGATGAGAACATTACATTTCAGTTAAAATTTTTATTCTAGCATCAAAACTGTAGGAGCCACAGTTTTGGGCGGTTTGTGGGCGTTAGAGTGGGCGTGGCAGTCTACTGAAACAAACTTGCGCTGCGTAAGAAGCTCAGGAATCTGCACGCCAAATCTCAATAGCCTAGCTCATCAACGTTAAGAATTAATTGTTTTGAATTAGCAGAAGTTTTGTCCCATTCAGTAATTAATGCATAGAGACGGAAAATAGGATTGTTTATGAAAGAATATCGAAAGATGCTGATCTTCTTTCCAACAAGAAAGTAAACGAGAAAAAATAGAAGAAAATCCAGGTTATCTTAGTGATGGTCCACAAATCCACGAAATGGAAATCTATGAAGCAGAAAGAATTAATGGATTATATTTAAGAAAGAGAAATTTCGCAGCTCAAATGATGATTGAATATTTAAACAAAAAAGAAAGCGCGATTAGCACAGATAAAATACCCATTAACGATATTAACGATTTCCAAATGAAAGAAATAGTTCGAGTAAATTAAAAAAAGTTTAATATATATATACAAAATAATATTTTTATATATATACTAATAATATTTATATTTTCAGAACTCAAAAACATTAATAAAAAAGTTGAAAATAATATTTCGGATGGAACACAAAAAGGTTAATTGAATACATATAAAATAATATTTTTATACATACTAATAATATTTATATTTTCAGAACTCCAAAACATTAATAAATAAGAGTTTGGCAAAGTTTCTCTTGACTTGTATAATGACGATGATGATGATGATGATCACGATGTAATTCTTTATGATGATGATAATCCGGAACCATGTATTCCAAGATCATCTAGTGAGGATGAAATTATTGTTGTTGAGGGTGGTATAGATAACTATGTTCAAACTATACCGTTTAATTTAGATGAAGATAATGATGAATACATTAAATCAATTCCTTTAAGTAATGATGACAATAAAGTGTATAGATTAGAGGGTGGTATAGGTAACTATAACCAAACTATATCACTAAATATAGAAAAAGGTAAGCAAATTGAATGTAGTTCCAAGAAAATATTGTAATTTTTCTGTTAAATACAAATTTTAAAATGTTCTGAATTGTTTTGTTTGATTAATAAATTTTCTTAAATTTTAACATAAACCTCTAAATAAAAGCGATGTTTGTTCTGTTAAATAAAAATTTTATAATAATGTTGTGAATTGTAACCCTTGTATTATACATTACCTTAAATTTTAACCTTTAAATAAAAAGCGATGTTTGTTCTGTTTTATTTACAATTATAATATACATTTATTATTTTCACAATTTAGTAAATTTACTTATAATTCTGTATAAAACATTTCTAATTTACAATCATCTATATTTTTCTTAAATGTTTCTATTCCAATGTCTTGATAATTATTTCTATTAGGACAATTCTCTATTTTTTTTACTCTTTGTTCATAAGCATTAGAAATCTATTTCATTAAGTTTATTTTCTAAACTTTTTTTTTCCATTTTATAATGCCCATATTGTAGTGTATTAATTTTATTGTTTTGTATAAGAACCTTTATGTCTTTATGACTGAGAACTACTTTTTATACCCTTTACTCGTAGAATAAAAGGGTATACTAGATTCATCGGAAAGTATGTAACAGGCAGAAGGAAGCGTTTCCGACCCCATAAAGTATATATATTCTTGATCAGGATCACTAGCCGAGTCGATCTAGCCATGTCCGTCTGTCCGTCTGACCGTCTGTCCGTCTGTCCGTCTGTCTGTCCGGATGAACGCTGAGATCTCGGAAACTATGAGAGTTAGGCTATTGAGATTTGGCGTACAGATTCCTGAGCTTCTTACGCAGCGCAAGTTTGTTTCAGTAGACTGCCACGCCCACTCTAACGCCCACAAACCGCCCAAAACTGAAACTCCTACAGTTTTGATGCTAGATAGAAAATTTTAACTGAAATGTATTGTTCTCATCAATACCTATCGATTGACCTAAAAAAAAGTTTGCCACGCCCACTTAAACGCCCACAAACCGCGAAAACCTGTGACGCCCACAATTTGGATGCTAGATGAATAATTTGAACTGAAATGTATTGGTGTCGTCAATACCTATCGATTGATCCAAAAATAAATTTGCCACGCCCACTCTAACGCCCATAACGCTTAAATCTGTCTACCGCCGGTAGGTGGCGCATTTTAATTTCGCTTTGCTGCTTGCATATCTCCATTTCCCTTTGAGTAACGGGTATCTGATAGTCGAGGTACTCGACTATAGCGTTCTTCCTTGTTTACATTTAACTCTTGATAAAAGATTATTTAAATCTGATTTATCAAACTTCATTTCAATATCATTCTGAATATCTTTATAAAAATCTTCAGATTTAATAGTATACATAAAAGAATCTGTATCCATATAATTTAATTGAACATTTTCATTGTATTTAGGTTTAATAAAATTTTAATGAAAATCATACATTTTCCATTTCGAAAAATCTAATACAGTGTTGTACAACACATTTAGTCTTTTCATTTGAAATGCAAAGAAGTTTTCTGAAAACTGTTTTACACTATAGAAGTTTGACTTTGAAATAAGATATCTACCACAACACCTTTTTGCCCCAGAAGAATCTGATGGTGAAGGTCTTCCCTATTCAGTAATTAACTTTATATCAACGCGTTTGCTCACATTTTCCATGGTTTTTCCATAGACAGCATTATTTAAAAGTTAAAAAAAATCTTTTTCAAAAATATTTTTTGCATTAGTTCTATGGAATGTATTCAAATCAATATATGTTTTTAACCAAGGCTTCTGGAAGAACCGGAGATCTCTATGAATTTTTGTTAGAATTAGTCCATTTTCTATACACTGTTAAAGATTTTTAAATAAATCATATATTTTTCTTTATCCCTTAAATCAGCAATTAATTTTTGTATTTTATCTGACTTTGTTGGTAAGTGATTATTACAACACATTTGAAGATCATTGTAATTATTGTGCAATTTAAAAGGATATTTTAAATATACCTCAAAAATGTATCCATATTCAGTATCATCTGCAATCTCTGTAATGTTTATACTATCAAGTTCCCCTTCAAATCCATTCAAAACCTCCATATGGTAAAGATTGTGACATAGCCCAACCATACAAATTATTTGCATCCAAATAAATCAGTTATGATGATTTATGAGTACTACCAAAATTCTCAACATATTTGTTATTTGCATTAGCATATCTACATGTACATTGTACTAATCCACCACGAATACCACTTTGAATAAATTTATACTGATCTAGATCAGTTAATAAATATTATTCAATTTTAGTACACTTTAACATAACTTCCCATGATAATCCTGGTGTACTGAAAAAATTTGCTGGATCGAGTGAATAAATTTTAGTACAAAGTCTTTTGAAGTTTTTAAAGACATCAGACGTTAATAAAACATCTGTTTTCAAATATAATTCTAAACAATCTTTAAGATTCTTACAAGACAACTCATTCCATACCTTTTGTGCGTGAGTATAATTTTCAATTGAACATTCATTTTCAGTTAAGGAACTATAGAAAGCTTTCTCTAGGAGGTAATTTACTTTCTTTTAATTTCTCAACTGAATCTAAATATTCATTTGGAAATACACCCTTTCTTCGCATTAAGTTAGGGAAATATATATATATATATATATATATATATATATATATATTATATACATTTGTTTCACTATCTAGATTTTAAGCTAATGTATCTAATGCAGAAGGCATAAATCGAAACGAATCTAGAAAACGGATTTCAAAGTTATTACCATTACTTATAGTTATAATTTTTGAAACCTAGAATAGATGGCAATCATACCTGGTGAAATTGTGGAAGAAAACAGGAATAAATTTTGGAACTTTATGTTTTATGTTGCACGCATTATGGGCTGCACCCCTAAATTTTCCTGTGAAGTGACAATGATCACTAACTCTTTCTAATAATAGAGGAGTGTTACATATATGGCAATTATAAGATTTTTTGAAATCATCTTCTTCAACATCAGACATTACTATAGGAACAGGTTTTGAAATATGGATTTCGTATATAACAGTTAAATTTTCTGTTAGAGATAAGAGGACATTCATTCCTGAGTTGAATCTAGTTTTTAAAACAAACTTATCTATACTGTTATCATGTGCACACTTTATATAATACGCATATGAAAAAGGTTTATGTATATTTATTATATTTATATTTATCGTTTTTTTTTATCAATCGGTTGAAGGATGCATTCAAAGTCAGCGTAAACTGTAAATGGTACCATCACTTCCTTTTGAATATTCGTGTACCGTTAAGTGGCTTCCTTCATGTTGGGTAAGCGTGAGACTTTTTTACCGCAGACTTCTGAATGTCGGTTGGCAGCATCTTCACTCAACGAATAATTTGACAGAACCATTTTATTGATTTATCTCTCGAAACTTGAGAGGAAACCAAACTAAAATAAAGATAAACTAAAGAAAACATTTTTTTAACATAAAAACAAATAAATATTATAAAATTTTAAAACAAAAAAAAAAATACATAATAATGATATGATAAAACAACTTGCTTTGAGAGATTTTTAATCCAAGTAAAATGTGCTTTACATCCTTCCTCCAGTATCAGCATATTTATAGAATTTGTCCTCACTTCAGGGGAGTAATATAGGTCCAAATATAACTCCGTCGTCGAATCCGAAAAGTGTAACATTTATATCTTTATTTACTTCCATAAATGTAGATATATCTGCAGGCTTAAGTGGAAATTCCAATCCAGTAAAATTTAATGTGATCCCATTTATATTAACTTTATAGGTTGTACATCTGTTTGCATTCTTATTTAGATTACTTAATGCTGCGATTAAGCTCCATTTAAAACAATATTCATCATTTACCTTTTTTACATTTATAATTGCTGTTTTAGCTTCCAAGCAAGAGGGTAGTTTTATGTAGGACGATCCTCTTAAAGGTGAATATTGATTAATATTCATCTCCAATCGAATGAGATGAAGTAAAGTCCATCCGCTATCCCTTTCTTGGAATTCTTCCATTTTCACCAAATTTTTTTCCTTGTATTCATTTTCTATATTGGAGTAGGCAATAATTATTGTCATCTTACTTTGAAATGACTTTATTTCAATGCATTCCTTTTTTTCCTTCAAAAGTGCGTACTCTCCAAAAAGTTCAAAATTTATTTTGACCGATGAATAACTTTACAACAATGGGTACAAGTGAGGTAGAAAAGCTTCTCCTGCTTTTTCCATAAATTGTGTTGGATAAATGACATCTTTGTTGGTATTTTCATAGAGGTAGTGAATAATCCTTCCGTGGAATCCAGAACTGATTTTTTTAATCCTTGAATCCACTGGCTCTTATGTTGCTCCGTTCGCAGATGATGACTCCACGAAATGTTACCCGATAGGGTAATGTTGCACTTTGCTTGTTCATTTTTTTTTGTATTTGGAAATATTGTATTGTATTGTTATTTGTACTTTTCCTTTATTATACTTTAATTTAACTGTAAAGTATTTTACTTTTTATCAATTTGATAAGTTCACGCAACTCAAATTTGGGTAGTTCACAAGTTCACACAACTTTACTTTACAGTTAGTAAAGTATTTCAATTATTATCAATTTGATAAGTTTACACAAATTGAATTCGGATGGAACGTAAATTAGCACGACTTTTCTTTAACTTGG
This sequence comes from Drosophila suzukii, assembly GCF_043229965.1. Lineage (NCBI taxonomy): Eukaryota > Metazoa > Arthropoda > Insecta > Diptera > Drosophilidae > Drosophila > Drosophila suzukii. The sequence continues at coordinate 3,063,506 of NW_027255895.1, read as the reverse complement.
AATTATTGGAGGGTTCGTAAGACAACTCAACTCGAATAGTTTTCTAAAACTGAACTACTTTCCACATTTCTCCTTAACACATACATTTTTTGAAAACTTAGAAGGTAACTGATTTCTCTTTCTATAGGCGACCACCTCCACCTCCACTATAGAATTGAAACATTTAAGTTTACCCTCCCCTTAACTTAATACAAGTTAGAAGCGACATACTTTAGATATTCAAGCTCACTTTCCCATCTAAAGCTCGCTAAACAACGGGGAGGATATCGAACTCACGCTTGTTTCACACCACAAAAGTATGCGGTAATATACCTCAAACCAACACCTTTTGACCACAAGACCGTAGACAGGTTATACTAACAGATGTCATCTACAACCCTAATTGAATCAACAAAACGGCCACGCATAATAAAACAACATCCCCTCCTCCGCCTAAATATCGTTTTACAAATTCCTACGCATGACAAAACACCCCTCTCTCACACTTTTATACACCCCGTTCGGGTAAAGATCACTCTAAACAACCACAAAAGCCTACGTATGCCAATTGGACCCCTCACACACATACACCTTTGGGGTGAGAAAAAGACAAGACAAAAGAAGACGACAAAACACCCCCACTTTCACCATTTCTTTGGGGTGATCCTCACACCTCACACCCCTTTCTAACCTCATTAAGTGACCTTTTTATGCTAATTAGGTCATTATAACACCAGTGTGCAACCATGCGTGACTAATTCGGTTTACCAACAAACCCTTTTTCTAACACTTTTATTACTTAATTATGCTAATTAGGCCATTAAAACACCTGTGTGCAACCATGCGTCACTAATTACCCCCTTTTTTGACATGATTTATTAGTGAGCCATGACCCGTATTATTCTACTACTGTGGTACACATTTGGATGCATATAATAAAAATAAAAATAAATAAAAACAAAAATATAAATAGAGAAGAAATACTTGGGATATAGAATACAATAAAATTACGATAGAGTTCAAGACTCTAATACATACAACTGTGGACACCTGTGGCTAGCTTATATACTTTCTTTCGTAGAAGACGTGCAGTCAAAACCGGTATATTTCAACTGTTAATTAACATTTGCGGGGGTTGAAAATCAATGTATGGGTAAGTGTATGTGTGAACACAAAGTGGACCTACACGCGTTGAAATTCACAGTCTAAGTTTTTACTTCACATCTAACGTCGTCTAGAGATTCTTAACAAAAATCTAATGCTCTCATAACAGTTAATAACAGCTAATGACCAGCTTATAACAACTAGTAAACAACTAGTAAAAAGCTACTAAACAGATAGTATCGCATCGCTCAATTAGTTCGCGGCCGGACATATAAGGAGCAGTAGTAAGCAAATATAGATATTTTTTATCGAAAGTGTCGATTATCATAAGCTCTGTGTAAAAATTATACAACTCTGTGACCACGTGCTTTTAAGCTACAAATTTTTAAGTAATACAACCTTTGGGTTTTTCTACAATATGGAAAAAAAAGGAGTTTCGTGTCCTGATTAAGCACTGTTTTTTGATAGGAAAAAATACAGTAGAAGCAAAAGCTTGGCTTGATAAACATTACCCAGATTCTTCTCCGGGAAAATCAACCATCAAAGATTGGTACAATGAATTTAAACGTGATCGTGTGAAAACCAAAGACGCTGAACGCAGTGGTCGCCCAAAAACAGCAGTTACGCCAGAAAATGTGGCAAAAATCCGAAAAATGGTATTGGCCGATCGCAAATTGAAATTAAAGGAGATAGCTGATGCCTCAAAGATATCGGAAGGCAGTGTGTTTACGATATTACATGAACATTTGGACATGAGAAAGCTCTGCTCGAAGTGGGTGCCGCGATTGCTAACACCGGACCAAAAGCAACAACGCATCGATGCTTCCGAGACGTGTTTAAGCATGTTGAAGCGCAATAGGACCGATTTTTTTCGCCGTTACGTAACCATGGATGAAACCTGGATACACCACTATACTCCAGAATCCAGTCGTCAGTCTTCTGAGTGGGTGGTAGCCGGTGAAAGCCCTCCGAAGCGTCCCAAAACACAAATATCGGCGGGTAAGGTTATGGCTTTTGTATTTTGGGATGCACATGGGATTTTATTTATAGACTGCCTGGAAAAAGGTAAAACAATAAACAGCGAATATTATATAAAACTGCTGGATCGATTGGATCGCGTTATCAAGGAAAAACGTCCACATATGGCCAAGAAGAAACCACTGTTTCACCAGGATAATGCACCATGCCACAAGTCTATGGCAACAATGGTGAAATTGAGTGAATTGAGGTTCGAACTTCTGCCGCACCCACCTTATTCTCCAGATATGGCCTCCAGTGACTACTGGCTTTTTTCAGATCTCAAAAAGCACCTCCAAGGCAAGAGATATCGATCAAATGAAGAGGTGATTGTCGATACTGAGACCTATTTTGAGGGTAAAAGTTCATCTTTCTACAAAAATGGCATAGAAAGGTTGGAGAAGCGCTGTACTGAGTGTATAGCCGTAGATGGAAACTATATTGATGAATAAAACAAAATTTTCAAAAAAAAAAGTTTTTTTCCTTGTTAGGCCGGGAACTTATTGAGCGGTGTGATAACCTTCTAATAAAATCTGTAAACCAGCTAAAACTAGTTGTTTTTTAAGCAATAAGTCAATAATTATTAAATAGATAGAGATTTTAAGAAAATAATGAAGAAAATGTATCGTATCTTTTTATACCCGTTACTCGTTGAGTAAAAGGGTATACTAGATTCGTCGGAAAGTATGTATGGCTAGGTCGACTCGGCTAGTAATCCTGATCAAGAATATATATACTTTATGGGGTCGGAAACGCTTCCTTCTGCCTGATCACCGACGGGATTGTTGAACCATCTGTATCTTAATATAATAGCCCAATATTACTTGTTCCTAAAAAAACCATCTCCAGGTTCCGAACAAAAAAAATGGCGATTAGTGATTGAGTATCGTCACGTTAATAAAAAAGTACTGTCCGATAAATTTCCACTCCCAAGAATTGATGATATTTTTGATCAACTGGGACAAGCAATATGTGTTTCATACCTTGACTTAATGTCAGGATTTCATAAAATTGAACAATGGCTCGTATCGCTTCACGCGATTACATTTCGGATTAAAAATAGCACCTAATTCATTTTAGAGAATGATGAATATTGCATTATCTGGAATAGAACCTTCACAAGCATTCCTTTATATGGATGATTTAATAGTTATAGGTTATTCCGAGAAACATATGCTTAAAATCTTAACAAACATTTTTGAGAAATGCAGGAAATACAATCTAAAGTTACATCCAGAAAAATGTTCATTTTTTATGCACGAGGTGAGTTTTTTCAGTAATAAATGCACAGATAAAGGAATACTTCCAGACGACAAGAAATATGACGTCATTATGAATAACCCTGCGCTGCACAATGCTGACAGCGCTAGACGGTTCGTAGCATTTGAAATTATTATAGACGTTTCATAAAAAATTTCGGCGAATATTCACGGCACATAACAAGATTATGCTAAAAGAATGTTCCTTTTCAATGGACAGATGAGTGCCAAAACGCATTCCAATATTTAAAAACAAAACTCATGGAACCTGCTTTGATACAATATCCCGGTTTCAGCAAACAACTTTGTATAATTACTGATGCAAGTAAGCAAGCGTGTGGAGCGGTTTTAAGTCAAAACCATAACGGACTCCAACTTCCCTTTGCATATGCATCAAGAGCTTTCACTAAGGGAAAAGGAAATAAGTGTACAGCTGAGCAGGAATTATGTATTTATGGAAATCCCTTTACAATCAAAACAGATCACAGACCATTAACATATCTATTTTCAATGATAAATCCGAGTTCTAAACTGACCTCATACGAGGCTAGAGATAGAAGAGTATGATTTCACAGTTGAATACCTAAAGGAAAAAGATAGTTATGTAGCTGATGCGTTATCAAGAGTAAACATTAAAGATCTACAAAACATTACTAGAAATATAAAGAAAGTCACTACTAGATATCAAAAAAGACCGAAATTCCGCGCGGAAAACAAACAAATAGATTTGCCTACGCAATCTATAGATAAAGCTTCTAGCCCAGTGTATATTAAGTCATAAAAAATGACGAAGTACCTAAAGTAGTGACCTTGCAGTAGAAAATATGCTATGTTTATTTGAACATGGTAGGAAAATTACTGCAAGATATGATGTAGGCGATTTATATACCAATAGAATCCTAGACTTAGGTCAATTTTTCCGAAGGCTTGAAATGCAAGCCGGTATAAACAAAATCAGCCAACTCAAAATGGCACCTTGGGAAAATATCTTTGAACATGTTTCAATAGATAATTTTAAACAAATGGGGAACAAGATATTGAATCCTTAAGAGTAGCGCTACTCAACCCGGTGGCCCATATAGAAAAAGAAGTCAAGAAAGAAGCAATTCTGTCTAAATTCCATGATGATCCAATACAAGGAGGTCATACTGGCACTACAAAAACCTTGGCCAAGGTCAAAAGACATTATTTTTGGAAAGGTATGACTCGAGATATTACTGAATACATACGAAAATGTCAGAAATGCCAAAAAGCTAAAACACTACCAAAGTCAGAAAATGGCAATGAGTAAATATTTAGTTGCCATACCAGTTCCAAATAAAAACGCGAGCACTGTCGCTAAAGCAATTTTTGAATCATTTATTCTGAAGTACGGTCCAATGAAGACGTTCATTACGGACATGGGTACAGAATATAAGAATTCAATTGTAAATGATTTGTGCAAATACCTAAAAATTTAAAATATGACATCTAAGGCACACCACCACCAGACAGTCGGAACAATAGAATGAAGTCATAGAACTCTTAATGAATACATTAATATGAATATCGGTTGATAAAACTGATTGGGACATATGGCTTCAATACTTCGTTTTTTGTTTCAACACGACCTCTTCAATGGCACATAATTATTGTCCATACGAGCTAGTATTTGGTAAAACAAATAATTTACCAAAACAATTTAATAGTATAGAAAATATAAAACCCATATATAATATAGATGACTATGATAAGGAAAGTAAATATAGATTAGAAGTAGCATACAAAAGAGCTAGAATAGTTATAGAAGAAAAGAAGAAAAATAAAAAGATACTATATGATCAGAAAATGAACAACATAAATATATCAGTAGGTGATCAAGTCCTTTTGAATATCAATATACTGGTCCATATAAAGTAATGGAAATAGCAGAAAAAAATAACATTATAATAACGAATAATATGAACAAAAAACAAACAGTTCATAAGGATAGATTAAAAACGTATATTTCATAATTGCATTTATCATGGCCATGCTTAAAAATACTTATTCTTTAAATACGAATATTATTCCCAATTCCATTTTTTTTAAAACTAATGAAAAAAATGTTAAAAAAGAGATTAAAAAAATATTTTTTTAATTAAAATATACTAATAAAATAAAATATTTTTCAACAGCAGTGAGATGTAGTATGCACATATGTTGAATATCTAATGTACCAAGAGTACTTGAAGTAAACACACTGTAACGCTTTGTTGCAGTGTTTACATAAACAAAGCCCCGGTCAAGTGTCAGCACTCTGGCCGCTCAACCGAACTCAAGTACATGCATTTACCCTAGCGCTCCAGCTTAAGAGAGCATAATTAAATACACATAATATATATAAGATATATATAGCCGTCTCTCTGCCATCCAACTGTGGGCAGCGCAGCTACGACTTAGAACCTTAGGCTTACTTAGAACCTAAAGAAAAATGTAAAATCAGAAACAACTGGACGTTGGAAGCGGCACTAATGCTGCTCCAGATTTAAATAAAAACAAGGAAGAACGCTATAGTCGAGTACCTCGACTATCAGATACCCGTTACTCAGCTAAATAGAGATATGCAAGTAGCAAAGCGAGATTAAAATGCGCCACCTACCGGCGGTATACAGATTTAAGCGTTTTGGGCGTTAGAGTGGGCGTGGCAAATTTTTTTTGGACCAATCGATAGGTATTGACGAGACCAATACATTTCAGTTAAAATTTTTTATTCAGCATAAAAATTGTGGGCATCACAGGTTTTCGCGGTTTGTGGGCGTTAGAGTGGGCGTGGCATATTCGCGTGACAAACTTGCGCTGCGTATAAGGCTACGAAATCTAAATCTGAAATCCCAATTCTCTATCTTTGATAGTTTCCGAGATATCCACGTTCATAATTACGATTTTTTGAAGTTTGTGGGCGGTTTATGGGCGTTAGGGTGGGCGTGGCAAACTTTTTTTTGGGTCAATCGATAGGTATTGATAAGAACATTACATTTCAGTTAAAATTTTTAGTCTAGCATCAAAACTGTAGGAGCCACAGTTTTGGGCGGATTGTGGGCGTTAGAGTGGGCGTGGCACTGTACTGAAACAAACTTGCGCTGCGTAAGAAGCTCAGGAATCTGCACGCCAAATCTCAATAGCCTAGCTCCCATAGTTTCCGAGATCTCAGCGTTCATCCGGACGGACAGACAGACGGACAGACGGACAGACGGACAGACGGACAGACGGACAGACGGACAGACGGACATGGCTAGATCGACTCGGCTAGTGATCCTGATCAAGAATATATATACTTTATGGGGTCGGAAACGCTTCCTTCTGCCTGTTACATACTTTCCGACGAATCTAGTATACCCTTTTACTCTACGAGTAACGGGTATAACAAGGAAGAACGCTATAGTCGAGTACCTCGACTATCAGATACCCGTTACTCAGCTAAATAGAGATATGCAAGCAGCAAAGCGAGATTAAAATGCGCCACTTACCGGCGGTATACAGATTTAAGCGTTATAAGCGTTAGAGCGGGCGTGGCATGTTTCTAGCATGTAAGTTGTGGGCGTCACAGGTTTTCGCGGTTTGTGGGCGTTTCGATAGGTGTTGATGAGAGCAATACATTTCAGTTAAATTTTTATTCTAGCATCAAAACTGTAGGAGCCACAGTTTTGGGCGGTTTGTGGGCCTTAGAGTGGGCGTGGCAGTCTACTGAAACAAACTTGCGCTGCGTAAGAAGCTCAGGAAGCTCTCATAGTTTCCGAGATCTCAGCGTTCATCCGGACAGACGGACAGACGGACAGACAGATAGACGGACATGGCTAGATCGACTCGGCTAGTGATCCTGATCAAGAATATATATACTTTATGGGGTCGGAAACGCTTCCTTCTGCCTGTTACATACTTTCCGACGAATCTAGTATACCCTTTTACTCTACGAGTAACGGGTATAAAAATAAAGTCAAAGGCGAAACTGTAGAAGTGTTGTCAGCAAAGCTGAAGAACCTACAGCAACGCAATAAAACTGCCAACCAGTACACACAAGAGGTTGAGCAGATGACAAAATCTTTAGAAGGTGCATATATAACAGATGGCTTATATATTGTTGAACGTTGATGCACTAAGAGCAGTACAAACAAGTGGCCCAAACGACACCAAGTACGTGCTTGTTACGCGCGGACCCATTTTTATTTCGGGCAAATACGGTTCGCGAGGAAGGTACATAGAACAAATAAAGACAGGACAAAACATAGATCAACAAGATTTAGTTTTTAGTACAGGGATAGAAGTTGAGGAACAAATTAAATGATATAGGTTGCTATAATTATTAGAAAGAACGAGAAAGGGCTTATGCTGACTAAAATTTGATGAACATCGTGGCAAGTTAATAGGATGGTAGCTTCGGATTAGTCTAACAGGAACATTGAAACTTAGGCGGCTTACCAAATCTACAGAATCAATATCACCTCTGAAAAGATTATTCATAAAATTAGTATCAAGCATAATTCTACGGCTTACTAGAGTAGGCAAATTAATTAACAGCAATCTACTCGAGTAAGAAGGCAACCTGACGTTTTGATCCCAGTTCAAACCACGTAAGGCAAAAAGAAGAAATTGTTTCTGTACGGACTCTATACGGTCAATGTGCACTTGATATTGAGGACTCCAAACGGAAGAACAGTATTCTAAATTAGGTCGGACAAGTGAGGTAAATAATAATTTGGTAGTGTATGGATCATCAAATTCTTTAGACCAACGCTTTATAAACCCAAGAACACTCATAGCTTTATTTACAGTAGAGGTTATGTGGGAGTCAAATTTAAGTTTAGGATCTAGGAGAACACCTAAATCGTTTACTGAGTATATTCGGTCCAAGGACATGTTCTGAAGAGAGTAACTCATGAACGTTGGCTTACCCCTATAAAAAGTCATAACGTTACATTTAAGATAGTTTAAATTCAAATGGTTGTACTGACACCATTCCTGGAATCTATTTATGTCTGACTGCAAGCAGAAACCAGATTCAATATTATTATATGAAAAACAAAGCTTAACATCATCAGCATACATTAGTACACGAGAGTGATTAACGATAGAAGGAAGATCATTTATAAACAGAGTAAACAGCAAAGGGCCTAAATGACTGCCCTGAGGCACTCCAGATGTCACGTTGATCATCTTGGAAACAGCGTTTTTGAATAAAACCCTCTGAGATCTACCATTAAAATAACTTGAAATCCAAGTTAACAGATTATTCGGAAACCCAAGCTGATCTAATTTGAATAAAAGAAGAGAGTGGTTAACAGAGTCAAAGGCTTTTCTAAAATCCGTATATATAACGTCCGTCTGCAATTTTTTGTTAAATCCATCTAGTACAAAAGATGTCAATTCGAGCAGGTTAGTGGTGGTCGATCTACGCTTAACAAAACCATGTTGACACGGCGATATTAAAGAGGAGCACAAATGTTGCAACTGAGAGGTAATAATACGTTCAAATGTTTTAGGAATTGCAGACAATTTGGAGATTCCTCTATAGTTCTGAACATTAACCTTCGCACCCTTTTTGTGGAGTGGAATAATAAAAGAATCTTTCCAGATAGTAGGAAAAGCAGATGATGAGATAGACAAATTAAAAAGTTTAAGAATGGGTTTACAAATACTTCTGGCACAAAACTTAAGAACACACCCAGGGAGTCCATCTGGCCCCGGAGAATAGGTTGGCGTTATAGTTCCTAAGTCACTTAAGAGAGAACTCTCAGTGATTACAGGAGAAAAAATACAATTTGCCCTGTTTAAGTGATTAGGGTAGCTAGAATTAGACCATGAAACAGAACTATAAGTAGATTGGAAGAATTCAGCAAATAAGTCTGCAATTTCGGGATCCGTAAATGCCTCAATAGAGTTTAATCGTACGGATGATGGCAATGCTGAAGACTTTCGCGTAGCATTGACAAAGTTATAAAATTGCCTCGGATCCTTTGAAAATTCAAATTTACATCGGTTCAAATACATGGAATAGCAATGACTGTTAAGTACATTAAAATTAGTACGAGCCACCACATATCTTGAAAAATCGGATGGCCTACCCGACTTTTTGTACTTTTTATAGAAGTTTGTTTTTAGTTTTCTAAGTCTTTGCAACTGATTGGTAAACCAAGGTGGCCTGTCTAACTTAGGAGGAAAACTGTCAGGAACACATTCGCAGAAAAAAGAGTTTAGGACACTATAAAATAGTTCCGTAGCACTTTCAATATCCAAGCAATTATATAAATTTGTCCAGTTATATTGTGAAATCAAGTTGTTGAGTTTACTAAAGTCACATTTACGAAAGCATCTACATTTATTTGGAGAAAGTGAAGGAGAGAGGGTATCAACGCCGGGAAGACAAATTGTAAGTTCTAATGTGGGATGATACTGGTCTTCAGGCACAACTAGTGGTTCAATTCTAGATACAGTGACTTCAGACGGATCTAAAACAAATACAAGATCTAATTGTCTGTTTAGTGAATTACGTATAAAGCTAACTTGCTGTAATGATAATTCTAACAGACCGTCATGGTCAGATAAAGGGGTAGAGACAAGTGAGTCAGTGGAAAGGGACCAAGAAATGTCAGGGAGATTGAAATCACCCAAAACAATTAAAAGATTTCTTTCGGAAAGATGAGATAAAACAGTTTTTATTGCAGACAAATGTTGCTCATAAATTGTTAAGTCGGATCCAGGAGGAATATAAGAACAAGTTACATAAATAGAAAAAGATTTCAAAGAAACTTTAACACCAACGAATTTTATGTCATTGGGATTAAGAAAGTATATTCACTCCGATGATAAAGTAGAGGTAACGGCAACCAGCACCCCACCCCCCCCCCCCCCCCCCCCTACGAGGAGAGCGATCAGTTCTATACGTATTAAAGTAATGCAAGTAAGCAAGCGTGCGGAGCGGTTTCAAAACCATAACGGACTCCAACTTCCCATTGCATATGCATCAAGAGCTTTCACTAAGGGAGAAAGAAATAAGTGTACAACAGCAGGAATTAGCTGAAATTCACTGGGGAATATTACATATTCGACCATATATTTATGGAAATCCCTTTACAATCAAAACAGATCACAGACCATTAATATATCTATTTTCAATGATAAATCCGAGTTCTAAACTGACCTCATACGAGGCTAGAGATAGAAGAGTATGATTTCACAGTTGAATACCTAAAGGAAAAAGATAGTTATGTAGCTGATGCGTTATCAAGAGTAAACATTAAAGATCTACAAAACATTACTGGAAATATAAAGAAAGTCACTACTAGATATAAAAAAAGACCGAAATTCCGCGCGGAAAACAAACAAATAGATTTGCCTACGCAATCTATAGAGAAAGCTTCTAGCCCAGTGTATATTAAGTCATAAAAAATGACGAAGTACCTAAAGTAGTGACCTTGCAGTAGAAAATATGCTATGTTTATTTGAACATGGTAAGAAAATTACTGCAAAATATGATGTAAGAGATTTATATACCAATTCAATCCTAGACTTAGGTCAATTTTTCCAAAGGCTTGAAATGCAAGCCGGTATAAACAAAATTGCATTATCAAGCAAAAACACCTCTTAACGAGGTAAAAAGTAGTGGCGAAAGCGCTCTTAACAAAAATTTCTGATATCAACAATTGTGACGAAAAATTATATTACATTCGATATAATAAATAAACTATATTAAATTTATGATTTCGGCCCGCAACAGTAAATAGTTTTTTACCTACACGTAAATTTTCTGTTGTAGCGTGCCGACTACATAAGGGCTTTATAGTTTCAGATTCCAAGAAAAATCTGTCGTTTCTTACATTTCCCGCCAAAATAGCGGGTTTTTCCAAAGTGGTAGAACAAATAGATTAAGTTTCCTATTTCCTAAAACGATAACAGATTTTTCGTTTGAAAAAAACTAATAAGAGTATTTTTCATCAAATTGGTTTTTTTATTCTTTATTCCAATAAGTATGAAATATTACGTATACGGAGCTGAAACGAGTTGCACTTTTTATCGCTTAATATCTTCCAAACTTTTTAGGGCAAAAAGTGTTATATATCAAAAGTTGAGGAATCTCAAGGGCTATATGATTTAAAATTTAAAAAGAAATCGTTCGACTCAATTTTGAGAAAATAGTCAAAAAGTGGTTTTAAAAAATAACTTTTTATCGTAACTCTAAATCTATTATATTCATACAATTTTACAATATGAAGAGTATTTAGCAAATTAAATTATCTTTTCAGAGATATATAGCACGTTTCTGTAGCATTAGTAGTTTAGCTACTATAAGCATTTTAAATCTGGCTTTTATATTTGATTTTCCGCTCAACTAGCGGGTTTTTCCAAAAGTCGTAGAACAAACGTTTTCTATTTCAAGCTACTTTATACATCCATAGGGTTTCCAAAACCCTAAAACTAAGATGGGATGCATACAAACCCACAAACAAAGGGACAAACATTTTCATTTTGGGAAGAAAAAGAAAATCTTGTTTTTTGAATTACTTTTGAACGAAATATTGGATTTCAACAAATAAGGTATCATTCGACGCGTGTTCTCAGTAAAAAAAAAACTAGCTAAACGGCCCGGGGCTTTTATCCTCACCGTATCCAGCAGCTCCAATTTTCTAAATTTTTACTTTTACACTTTCACCGCTTTTATTCCCAACCAAATCTATATTTCGAAAGTCTCGTTATGCAATCTTCTTAGTTAGTGCGATACCTTTCGGTTGGTGTATCACTCGTGATCGGACCATAATTGCAGATTTTCAATTCTGCGGCTATATAGTAGTTGTCTTCGCACGCTCTCTTGCGCGCTTCGCCACTACCTGTACTGCCGTCCACAGTGATCTAAATTAGAACCTTCACAAGCATTCCTTTATATGGATGATTTAATAGTTAGAGGTTGTTAAAAAACTTACCAATCGTTTTTGAGAAATGCAGGAAATACAATCTAAAGTTACATCCAGAAAAATGTTAATTTTTTATGCATGAGGTGACTTTTCTCAGTCATAAATGCACAGATAAAGGAATATTTTCAGATGACAAGAAATATGACGTCATTATGAATTACCCTCCGCCGCACAATGCGGACAGCGCTAGACGTTTCGTAGCATTTTGAAATTACTAAAAAATTTCGCGGAATATTCACGGCACATAACAAGATTATGATTATTCACTGGGGAATATTACATTTTCGACCATATACGTATTTATCGAAATCACTTTACAATCAAAACAGATCAGAGACCATTAATATATCTATTTTCAATGATAAATCCGAGTTCTAAACTGAACTCACGTAAAGGAAAAAGACAATTATGTAGCTGATGCGTTATCAAGAACAAGCATTAAAGATTTACAAAACATTACTGGAAATATAAAGAAAGTCACTACTAGATATCAAAATAGACAGAAATTCCGCGTGGGAAACAAACAAATATAATTGCCTGCGCAATCTATAGACAAAGCTTCTAAGCCCAGTGTATATTAAGTCATAAACAATGACGAAGTACGTAAAGTAGTGACCTTATTTCAACATGGTAGGAATTTTACTGCAAGATATGATGCTAGCGATTTATATACCAATGGAATCCTAGACATAGGTCAACTTTTCCAAAGGCTTGAAATGCAAGCCGTTATAAACAAAATCACTTTCGAACTACGAAGTAGTCAAAACTAATCTAGAAAATAATGTTACAGTCCCGTTCTGATGGAGAAGCATTGAACAGCAACTGTGTGGCAACCTCGAAGCCAGTTGGCGTCAGCTCCGCGAGAACAACACATCGCAACTCACACATTTCCCTATACAACGCCTAAGTATTGGAAGTGTGTGACATTCTCAGAAGTGGGATAGTGTGCAATAAGTGAAATCGAGCAAAATTTAATGGACACAATGTAAAGAGAAATTAATACACTATGCCGGGAAACAACTATTTGACTAAGAAAGCCCTACAACATAAGTGCAGAGAAGCGGGACTCTTGACATCGGGAAATCGCAAAGACATGCTTAATACATTGAACTCCCAAAACAGCGACGATGAATACATAAGTGCAGAAAACCAATCACTTCAAAATAAGGTTGTGGAGCTAGAGAAAACAGTCCGAGAGCTTCAGGAGAGATCGTTTCACCCCTCCGTAGTATCATCACCAATCGAAAAATCTGCAACAGTAAACGAAGTTCATCCAGCCAACGGTAGCTATACAACGAGTCAGAGGCATGATGAAAAACGGCAACAACAAGAAATCGATCTACGATCCAGCGAGATGCATGTGCAAAAATTAACGAATGCCCCAAACGTAAACTTGGCAACGTCTCAATCACAGCAGTACGATAACTACATGCACTTTGCTACGTCACAGCGAAATTTATCTACCCGACTCAGCCACACACCGTGCACTTCTCTACGTCACAAAAATGTGCAGACTGTGCTACATCACAGCCAATCGTAAACATCCTGGTCACTTACTCAAACTTTGGAAATTTAGAGTCCTATTGCAATCTCAAGACAAAACGAATTGGCGATCTGTCTGCTATTTTAGTAGGCACTGTACTGACGCTGAAATAGGATACCATAGCTATGAAGTCGTATGGCCGTCGTAGAAACACTACAAAGGTTTAATGATGGACGTTGATGCACTACGAGCAGTACAAACAAGTGGCCCAACGACACCAAGCACGTGCTTGTTATGCGCGGGGCCCTTTTATCAATTTGGGCAAAAAATACGAGTTCGCGAGGAAGATACAAAAAACAAATAGAGACGGGACACAAATGAAAATAAAAGAAGCATCTAAGAATGAAGCAAATAGAAGTTGAAGTGCAAATTAAATGATAAAGGTTGTTATAATTATTACATAGAACTTGAAAGGGCTCATGCAGACAAAAATTAGATGTACATCGTGGAAAATTTAGGGGATAATAATTTCGTGTTAGTCTAACAGGAACATTGAGAGTTAGGCGGTTTACAAGTTCTACAGAATCAATATCACCTCTTATAAGATTTTGCATAAAAATAGTACCAAGCATTGTTCTACGATTTGCAAGTGTAGGTAAACTAAGCAATAGTAATCTACTCTGATAGGAAGGTAGCCTTATGTTTTGATCCCAGTTCAAACTACGAAGGGCAAAAAGAAGAAATTTTTTTTGTACCGACTCAATACTGTCAATATGCACTTGATATTGTGGACTACAAACCGAAGAACAATATTCCAAAATAGGACGGACAAGGGAGGTAAATAATAATTTGGTTGTATAAGGGTCATCAAATTCTTTTGACCAACGCTTTATACACCCAAGAACACTCATGGCCTTGCTGACAGTGGACATTATGTGGCAGTCAAATTTAAGTTTTGGGTCCAGAAGAACGCCTAAGTCATTAACTGAATATATACGGTCGAGTGGCGTATTTTGAAGAGAGTAACTAACAAAAGTAGGAGTACCCCTATGAAAAGTCATAACGTTGCATTTAAGGCAGTTCAAATTTAAAAGGTTATACTCACAAAATCCCTGAAAACAATCAATATCTGACTGTAAGTTGAAACCCGACGCTATATCATTATGTGATAAACAAAGCTTAACATCATCAGCATACATTAGTACATGAGAGTGTGTTATGATAGAGGGAAGATCGTTAATAAACAAAGTAAACAGTAAAGGGATTACATGGAAACCCAAGCTGACTTAATTTGAATAAGAGCAGAGAGTGGTTGACAGAGTCAAAGACCTTACTAAAATCTGTGTATATAACGTCAGTCTGCATTTTATTCTTAAATCCATTTATTACAATAGATGACAATTCCAGAAGGTTGGTGGTGGTCGATCTTCGCTTAACAAAACCATGCTGACACGGTGATATTAGCGAGGAACATCAATGTTGCAAATGAGAAGTAATAATACGTTCAAATGCTTTAGGAATTGCCGACAATTTAGAAATACCTCTGTAATTCTGGGCATCCGCCTTCGCACCTTTTTGTGAAGTGGAATGATAAAAGAGGATAGTAGGAAAAACTGACGATGAAATAGACGAATTAAGAAGTTTAAAAAGTTTACATATGGTTGACGCACAAAACTTAAGCACACACCCGGGGAGTCCATCAGGACCGGGAGAATAAGTTCGCGTTGTTTTTTCTAAGTCTCTTACGAGCGAAATTTCCGTAATTTCAGGGGTAAAAATACAATTTGCCTTATTTAAGGGATTAGGGTAGTTAGAATTTGACCAAGCAGCGGAACTATAAGTAGTTTGGAAAAACTCGGCAAATAAATCAGCAATTTCAGAATCCGTCGATGCCTCCATTGAGTTAAAACGTACCGATGAAGGCAATGCTGACGACTTACGCTTGGCATTGACAAAGTTATAAAATTGCCTCGGATCCTTTGAAAATTCAAATTTACATCGGTTCAAATACATGGAATAGCAATGACTGTTAAGTACATTAAAATTAGTACGAGCCACCACATATCTTGAAAAATCGGATGGCCTACCCGACTTTTTGTACTTTTTATAGAAGTTTGTTTTTAGGTTTCTAAGTCTTTGCAACTGATTGGTAAACCAAGGTGGCCTGTCTAACTTAGGAGGAAAACTGTCAGGCACACATTCGCAGAAAAAAGAGTTTAGGACACTATAAAATAGTTCCGTAGCACTTTCAATATCCAAGCAATTATATAAATTTGTCCAGTTATATTGTGAAATCAAGTTGTTGAGTTTACTAAAGTCACATTTACGAAAGCATCTACATTTATTTGGAGAAAGTGAAGGAGAGAGGGTATCAACGCCGGGAAGACAAATTGTAAGTTCTAATGTGGGATGATACTGGTCTTTAGGCACAACTAGTGGTTCAATTCTAGATACAGGGACTTCAGACGGATCTAAAACAAATACAAGATCTAATTGTCTGTTTAGTGAATTACGTATAAAGCTAACTTGCTGTAATGATAATTCTAACAGACCGTCAAGGAAGTCATGGTCAGATAAAGGGGTAGAGACAAGTGAGTCAGTGGAAAGGGACCAAGAAATGTCAGGGAGATTGAAATCACCCAAAACAATTAAAAGATTCCTTTCGGAAAGATGAGATAAAACAGTTTTTATTGCAGACAAATGTTGCTCATAAATTGTTAAGTCGGATCCAGGAGGAATATAAGAACAAGTTACATAAATAGAAAAAGATTTCAAAGAAACGAATTCTATGTCATTGGGATTAAGAAAGTATATTCTCTCCGATGATAAAGTAGAGGTAACGGCAACCAGCACCCCACCCCCCCCTACGAGGAGAGCGATCAGTTCTATACGTATTAAAATAATGCAAGTAAGCAAGCGTGCGGAGCGGTTTCAAAACCATAACGGACTCCAACTTCCCATTGCATATGCATCAAGAGCTTTCACTAAGGGAGAAAGATATAAGTGTACAACAGCAGGAATTAGCTGAAATTCACTGGGGAATATTACATATTCGACCATATATTTATGGAAATCCCTTTACAATCAAAACAGATCACAGACCATTAATATATCTATTTTCAATGATAAATCCGAGTTCTAAACTGACCTCATACGAGGCTAGAGATAGAAGAGTATGATTTCACAGTTGAATACCTAAAGGAAAAAGATAGTTATGTAGCTGATGCGTTATCAAGAGTAAACATTAAAGATCTACAAAACATTACTGGAAATATAAAGAAAGTCACTACTAGATATAAAAAAAGACCGAAATTCCGCGCGGAAAACAAACAAATAGATTTGCCTACGCAATCTATAGAGAAAGCTTCTAGCCCAGTGTATATTAAGTCATAAAAAATGACGAAGTACCTAAAGTAGTGACCTTGCAGTAGAAAATATGCTATGTTTATTTGAACATGGTAAGAAAATTACTGCAAGATATGATGTAAGAGATTTATATACCAATTCAATCCTAGACTTAGGTCAATTTTTCCAAAGGCTTGAAATGCAAGCCGGTATAAACAAAATTGCATTATCAAGCAAAAACACCTCTTAACGAGGTAAAAAGTAGTGGCGAAAGCGCTCTTAACAAAAATTTCTGATATCATCAATTGTGACGAAAAATTATATTACATTCGATATAATAAAAAAACTATATTAAATTTATGATTTCGGCCCGCAACAGTAAATAGTTTTTTACCTACACGTAAATTTTCTGCTGTAGCGTGCCAAATACATAAGGGCTTTATAGTTTCAGATTCCAAGAAAAATCTGTCGTTTCTTACATTTCCCGCCGAAATAGCGGGTTTTTCCAAAGTGGTAGAACAAATAGATTAAGTTTCCTATTTCCTAAAACGATAACAGATTTTTCGTTTGAAAAAAACTAATAAGAGTATTTTTCATCAAATTGGTTTTTTTATTCTTTATTCCAATAAGTATGAAATATTACGTATACGGAGCTGAAACGAGTTGCACTTTTTATCGCTTAATATCTTCCAAACTTTTTAGGGCAAAAAGTGTTATATATCAAAAGTTGAGGAATCTCAAGGGCTAAATGATTTAAAATTTAAAAAGAAATCGTTCGACTCAATTTTGAGAAAATAGTCAAAAAGTGGTTTTAAAAAATAACTTTTTATCGTAACTCTAAATCTATTATATTCATACAATTTTACAATATGAAGAGTATTTAGCAAATTAAATTATCTTTTCAGAGATATATAGCACGTTTCTGTAGCATTATTAGTTTAGCTACTATAAGCATTTAAAATCTGGCTTTTATATTTGATTTTCCGCTAAACTAGCGGGTTTTTCCAAAAGTCGTAGAACAAACGTTTTCATTTCAAGCTACTTTATACACCCATAGGGTTTCCAAAACCCTAAAACTAAGATGGGATGCATACAAACCCACAAACAAAGGGACAAACATTTTCATTTTGGGAAGAAAAAGAAAATCTTGTTTTTTGAATTACTTTTGAACGGAATATTGGATTTCAACAAATAAGGTATCATTCGACGCGTGTTCTCAGTAAAAAAAAATCTAGCTAAACGGCCCGGGGCTTTTATCCTCACCGTATCCAGCAGCTCCAATTTTCTAAATTTTTACTTTTACACTTTCACCGCTTTTATTCCCAACCAAATCTATATTTCGAAAGTCTCGTTATGCAATCTTTTTAGTTAGTGCGATACCTTTCGGTTGGTGTATCACTCGTGATCGGACCATAATTGCAGATTTTCAATTCTGCGGCTATATAGTAGTTGTCTTCGCACGCTCTCTTGCGCGCTTCGCCACTACCTGTACTGCCGTCCACAGTGATCTAAATTAGAACCTTCACAAGCATTCCTTTATATGGATGATTTAATAGTTAGAGGTTGTTAAAAAACTTACCAATCGTTTTTGAGAAATGCAGGAAATACAATCTAAAGTTACATCCAGAAAAATGTTAATTTTTTATGCATGAGGTGACTTTTCTCAGTCATAAATGCACAGATAAAGGAATATTTTCAGACGACAAGAAATATGACGTCATTATGAATTACCCTCCGCCGCACAATGCGGACAGCGCTAGACGTTTCGTAGCATTTTGAAAATACTAAAAAATTTCGCCGAATATTCACGGCACATAACAAGATTATGATTATTCACTGGGGAATATTACATTTTCGACCATATACGTATTTATCGAAATCACTTTACAATCAAAACAGATCAGAGACCATTAATATATCTATTTTCAATGATAAATCCGAGTTCTAAACTGAACTCACGTAAAGGAAAAAGACAATTATGTAGCTGATGCGTTATCAAGAACAAGCATTAAAGATTTACAAAACATTACTGGAAATATAAAGAAAGTCACTACTAGATATCAAAATAGACAGAAATTCCGCGTGGGAAACAAACAAATATAATTGCCTGCGCAATCTATAGACAAAGCTTCTAAGCCCAGTGTATATTAAGTCATAAACAATGACGAAGTACGTAAAGTAGTGACCTTATTTGAACATGGTAGGAAAACTACTGCAAGATATGATGCTAGCGATTTATATACCAATGGAATCCTAGACATAGGTCAACTTTTCCAAAGGCTTGAAATGCAAGCCGTTATAAACAAAATCACTTTCGAACTACGAAGTAGTCAAAACTAATCTAGAAAATAATGTTACAGTCCCGTTCTGATGGAGAAGCATTGAACAGCAACTGTGTGGCAACCTCGAAGCCAGTTGGCGAGTAATTGTGGAGCGAGATCGACACGACCAACGTCAGCTCCGCGAGAACGACACATCGCAACTCACACATTTCCCTATACAACGCCTAAGTATTGGAAGTGTGTGACATTCTCAGAAGTGGGATAGTGTGCAATAAGTGAAATCGAGCAAAATTTAATGGACACAATGTAAAGAGAAATTAATACACTATGCCGGGAAACAACTATTTGACTAAGAAAGCCCTACAACATAAGTGCAGAGAAGCGGGACTCTTGACATCGGGAAATCGCAAAGACATGCTTAATACATTGAACTCCCAAAACAGCGACGATGAATACATAAGTGCAGAAAACCAATCACTTCAAAAGAAGGTTGTGGAGCTAGAGAAAACAGTCCGAGAGCTTCAGGAGAGATCGTTTCACCCCTCCGTAGTATCATCACCAATCGAAAAATCTGCAACAGTAAACGAAGTTCATCCAGCCAACGGTAGCTATACAACGAGTCAGAGGCATGATGAAAAACGGCAACAACAAGAAATCGATCTACGATCCAGCGAGATGCATGTGCAAAAATTAACGAATGCCCCAAACGTAAACTTGGCAACATCTCAATCACAGCAGTAACTACACAGCTCAAACACTCAACATGCTCTTTGCTACGCCACAGCAGAACGATATTTACCCAACTCAACTACACAACATGCCCTTTGCTACGTCACAGCGAAATTTATCTACCCGACTCAGCCACACACCGTGCACTTTTCTACGTCACAAAAATGTGCAGACTGTGCTACATCACAGCCAATCGTAAACATCCTGGTCACTTACTCAAAAACTTTGGAAATTTAGAGTCCTATTGCAATCTCAAGACAAAACGAATTGGCGATCTGTCTGCTATTTTAGTAGGCACTGTACTGACGCTGAAATAGGATACCATAGCTATGAAGTCGTATGGCCGTCGTAGAAACACTACAAAGGTTTAATGATGGACGTTGATGCACTACGAGCAGTACAAACAAGTGGCCCAACGACACCAAGCACGTGCTTGTTATGCGCGGGGCCCTTTTATCAATTTGGGCAAAAAATACGAGTTCGCGAGGAAGATACAAAAAACAAATAGAGACGGGACACAAATGAAAATAAAAGAAGCATCTAAGAATGAAGCAAATAGAAGTTGAAGTGCAAATTAAATGATAAAGGTTGTTATAATTATTACATAGAACTTGAAAGGGCTCATGCAGACAAAAATTAGATGTACATCGTGAAAAATTTAGGGGATAATAATTTCGTGTTAGTCTAACAGGAACATTGAGAGTTAGGCGGTTTACAAGTTCTACAGAATCAATATCACCTCTTATAAGATTTTGCATAAAAATAGTACCAAGCATTGTTCTACGATTTGCAAGTGTAGGTAAACTAAGCAATAGTAATCTACTCTGATAGGAAGGTAGCCTTATTTTTTGATCCCAGTTCAAACTACGAAGGGCAAAAAGAAGAAATTTTTTTTGTACCGACTCAATACTGTCAATATGCACTTGATATTGTGGACTCCAAACCGAAGAACAATATTCCAAAATAGGACGGACAAGGGAGGTAAATAATAATTTGGTTGTATAAGGGTCATCAAATTCTTTTGACCAACGCTTTATACACCCAAGAACACTCATGGCCTTGCTGACAGTGGACATTATGTGGCAGTCAAATTTAAGTTTTGGGTCCAGAAGAACGCCTAAGTCATTAACTGAATATATACGGTCGAGTGGCGTATTTTGAAGAGAGTAACTAACAAAAGTAGGAGTACCCCTATGAAGTCATAACGCTGCATTTAAGGCAGTTCAAATTTAAAAGGTTATACTCACAAAATCCCTGAAAACAATCAATATCTGACTGTAAGTTGAAACCCGACGCTATATCATTATGTGATAAACAAAGCTTAACATCATCAGCATACATTAGTACATGAGAGTGTGTTATGATAGAGGGAAGATCGTTAATAAACAAAGTAAACAGTAAAGGGCCCAAATGACTACCCTGAGGCACTCCAGATGTCACATAGATCAGTTTTGAGGCAGCGTTCTTGAATATAACCCTCTAAGTCCTACCATTCAAATAACTTGAAATCCAAGTTAATAGATTACATGGAAACCCAAGCTGACTTAATTTGAATAAGAGCAGAGAGTGGTTTACAGAGTCAAAGACCTTACTAAAATCTGTGTATATAACGCCAGTCTGCATTTTATTCTTAAATCCATTTATCACAATAGATGACAATTCCAGAAGGTTGGTGGTGGTCGATCTTCGCTTAGCGAGGAACATAAATGTTGCAATTGAGAAGTAATAATACGTTCAAATGCTTTAGGAATTGCCGACAATTTAGAAATACCTCTGTAATTCTGGGCATCCGCCTTCGCACCTTTTTGTGAAGTGGAATGATAAAAGAGGATAGTAGGAAAAACTGACGATGAAATAGACGAATTAAGAAGTTTAAAAAACGGTTTACATATGGTTGACGCACAAAACTTAAGCACACACCCGGGGAGTCCATCAGGACCGGGAGAATAAGTTCGCGTTGTTTTTTCTAAGTCTCTTACGAGCGAAATTTCCGTAATTTCAGGGGTAAAAATACAATTTGCCTTATTTAAGGGATTAGGGTAGTTAGAATTTGACCAAGCAGCGGAACTATAAGTAGTTTGGAAAAACTCGGCAAATAAATCAGCAATTTCAGAATCCGTCGATGCCTCCATTGAGTTAAAACGTACCGATGAAGGCAATGCTGACGACTTACGCTTGGCATTGACAAAGTTATAAAACTGCTTCGGATCATTTGAAAATTCAAATTTACATCGACTTAAATACATAGAATAGCAATGACTATTGAGAACATTAAAATCCGATCGAGCCACCACATGTTTCGAAAAGTCAGATGGCTTACCCGATTTCTTATACTTTTTATAAGTGTTTGTCTTAAGGTTTTTAAGTCTTTGAAGCGCATTGGTAAACCAAGGTGGCCTGTTTGTCTTTGAAGGAAACCTATCAGGAGCGCATTCATTAAAAAAAGTATTTAACACTTTATAGAAAAGTTCAGTGGCACTTTCAATATCCAATTGTACAAGTCTGTCCAATTATATTGAGAAATCATGTCGTTAAGTTTTTTATAGTTACATTTTCGGAAACATCTCACTTTAGTTTGAGAAACTAAAGGCATCAACGCATGGGAGGCAGATTGTCAATTCCATTGTTGGATGATATCGGTCTTCAGGTATAACAAGAGCGTAAATTCTAGATACCGTGACTTCAGACGGGTCTGAAACAAACAGAAGATCTAGTTGTCTATTTAATGAATTCCGTATAAAGCTTACTTGCTGTAACGATAATTCAAGAAGACCATCTACAAAATCTTGGGCGGATAGAGGTATAGCGACTAGTGAGTCAGTAGGAGGAGACCAAGAAATATCAGGGAGATTAAAATCACCCAAAACAATCAAAAGGTCACTATAAGAATACACACAATTAATTTCTGTGTGTGTGTGATTTCCTGGAAGCGTCACACTATTTCGTCAGAATCCAGATTTCACGTGTTGTCTCTTGTATTCGTCCTGTGGTCCTCCCACAGCATGTATAATGTGCTCGGCGCAATACTACACTTCCCACCAACTCACAAACCAAGTTAAATACACTTTATGTATAGTTTTAGATATATATTTTAAGTTCCTTGGATCACGTCTTGTCACTTCAAAATTATGCGGAATAAGTGAAAGCTGAACCAGCTCATCGGAACCAAAACGATATTAGTGTTACCAGTAGTGAGCAGAATACTTTTGCTTATACGATATTCTTATCGATATGAAGTAATGTCATATTCCAACACACCTCCTCAAAAGTCTGATGCTCATGATTTATAAATTTAAAGTTTAATAAAAAATTTGAAATTTGAATTGGCAAGACAAGATATTTCTTGGATGCACATTGACCCAACATTTGTTGCTTGAATTGGGGAAACCCAGTAAAACCCAATTAGGTCAATCTTAAAATTAATACAAAGAAAAATGAATATTCAAAATGACAAAATGATGTGATGCAAAATTAACATACAAAACAATTAAAGGCAATTTCAGGTAGTAATCTTTTAAATTTGAAAATTATAAAGTAATTAGGAATATCTTCTGTTTCCAAACTTAATAACTAGAAAATATAACAGATTTTAAATTCAATAACATAGTTTCAAAAAATTATTCTTTTAAATGATAAATTAAATTATGTCTTCAACTTTTATGTAAGTATATAAAAAAAATTGTCGTCTGCATCCATCAATCGGTTAAGCCAAGACGCTGTCTTAGTTGTGGAAGCGTGGAGCTGGGAGTGGTTTTGTTAATATATCCCCCAGTTGATGATCTGTAGAAATATACTCAAGTTTTATTACTTTATTTTCAACTTGTTCACGTGAAAAATGATATTTGATGTCTATATGTTTTGAACGTTTGTGGCATGAGGGGTTGTTGGCGATACTAATACAGCCCTGATTATCTTAAAAAATTGTAATAGGTTGCTTTAGATTTATGTTCAAACTTTCTACTAAAGATTTTAACCATAGGGCTTCCCTTACAGCCTTAAACAATGCCATATATTCGGCTTCGGTTGATGATGCTGCCACTGAATTCTGTTTTCTAGTACTCCAACAAATCAGGTTTGTTTTAAACATCTTGAAAAGATATCCTGTTGTACTTCTCCTATCCAATTGACTTCCACCCCAATCTGAATCTACATATCCAACAAAGAAGTCGTCATTCTTCTCAGTTTTAGTGAATGATAGATTAAAATCAATAGTACCTTTCAGATATCTTAATACCCTTTTTAAGCATAGCCAAAGCTCTTTATTATTTTTCTGACTATACCGACTCAAAAGATTTACAGATATACTGAGGTCTGGCCTTGTACATAGCATTACATACATAGGGCATCCAATCAAACTTTGACAAGGAGAATCGTCTCTTTCATCAGAGTCTAATAAATCAAAGTTCAGTTTACTTGGAAATGGTGAATTTACAGAATTACATTGCTCCATTTTAAATTTTAATAAAATATTTTTAATATAAGCTGATTGGCTTAATTCCACTTTACTTTCTTTTGTGTCTATTTTAATACCAATAAAATACTTAATTTCCATTAAATCTGTCATTTGAAACTTGCTCATTAAATATGACTTAAATTTATTCATTGTTTAAATGTTTTCTGTACAAATAACCAAGTCATCTACGTATAACAAAACATATATATTTTTTTAAAATAGTCCCTTTATCCAATATCTTTAAAAGCCTTTTCAAACACTTTAAACCAACATCTAGCCGCCTGCTTAAGACCATAAATTGCTTTATTCAATTTACAAACATGACTGCTATTACAAGACAGTCCTTGAGGAACTCTCATGTATATTTCCTATTTTAAATCTTCATTTAAAAAAGCAGTTTTTACATCCATATGATGTACTTTAAGGCTATACTGGTTTAAAAAAGACATTATAAGTCTGAAACTTGCAATTCTAGCCACAGGGGCAAATGTTTCGTCGTAATCGATTAAATATTCCTGTGTAAATCCTCGTGCTACAAGTCTGGCTTTATATTTTACTGGTCTACCAAACTCGTTCTGTTTTATTGTAAATATCCATTTACAATCGACTATGTTTTTGTTTTCAGGTCTTTCTACCAGTGACCATGTTTTGTTAATTTCATGAGAATTAAGCTCATCTTCAATAGCTGCTCTCCACTGTTCTTTATCACTCCTATTATTAATTTCATCAAAAGATATTTGCGCATTCATAACACAATTTTTAATCATATCTCTATATGACAATTTGGGCTTTTCTTTTAGTCTATTGCTTTTTCGAATTTGAGTACTTGGTTCACCTTCAGATAAAACACCTGATATCTCTGGATCGGCATTTTCCACTTCATTCTCCACTTCATTTTCAATTTCACTAGGCTGCACATCTGAAACTACCATATCAGTGTTTTTCTGAACCGTTTCACTCTCAATAAGACCAGAGTCTTGAAAAGCAGGTTCAATATTTTCTTCAAGAATGGGAAAATCCATGTTGTTATCAACATCCACAGCTCTAGACATTATCCTGCTTGATTCATCAAACTCTACATCTCTTGCAATAACAAATTTGTTATTCTCCACATCCCATACTTTATATCCATTTGGTTCATACCCGACAAGTATACCTTTCCATGATTTGTCATCAAATTTTCTTTTTCTCGTTTTATTGAGAACGTTTACTGTCGAACCAAAAACTCTTAAGTACTTCAGGCACGGCTTTTTGCTGTGCCACATTTCAAAAAGTGTCTTTCTGCATTCATGTAATGCACTAGTTGGGCTTCTATTAATAAGGTAGGTGCCTGTAGCACTGCTTCACCCCAGAAAGTTTTCTGAATCTTGCCCCCTATAACTAAAGCTCGAGCTTTTTCCGTTATAGATCTAATAATCCTTTCGGATACACCATTTTGTTGTGGAGTATGTGGAACCGTCAAGTGGTAATTAATGCCTTTTTGAACACAGAACTCTTTCATTTCATTCGATAAATACTCCCTACCATTATCAATATAAAGCTTAACTATATTTAAATTAAACAAAGCATGCTTTTTAGCTACATAGTCTTGAAATACACTAAAAACTTCTGACTTATAACTCAACAGGTAAGTTACACAATAATGCGTATACTCATCAATAAAAACTACATAATAATTCTTATGATCAACAGTAGATGGGGTTATTGGACCACACACATCAGAATGTACAACAAATAATGGTCGATTTATGGGGTTCTTTTTTTTAAATTTATTAAAACTTAATCTCGCCTGCTTTCCCTTGACACAAGCTTCACATAATTCATTTTCTGGTTTTGTGTTATTCAGCAAATCTGTATCGTCAAACATATTCTTGGTTTTATTTTCTAAAAACTTTCCCTTACTCAAATGACCTAGCCTCTCATGCCACAAACAATAATTATTATTTTTAGCTGCATTTGCAATACAAGCTAGTTTATTAGAAAAGAAAATAACCAATGGAACATTTCCAAATATACTTCCATTCAATTATTTTACCTTTTCTAACAGTTACACCTCCTGGGTGAAATACAATGGTAAGGCCTGCCTCCTGCATTTTTTTAACTGAGATCAAGTTTTCAGGGATATCAGGACAGTATAAGACATCTTTAAGCTCTATTTTCTCATTTGAATCAGTGTACAGCTTCACTGTTCCTTTCTTAACTGCATAAATGAATACATCGTTCTTGGCAACAGAAATTTTAATAGGTTCATCTAGTTCAGTGATAGTTGTAAACAAACTCTCATTGTTGGCCAAATGGTCTGATGCGCCAGAATCCAATAAGAACCCAATGTTTGGTTGGCTATTTGCGCGTCTCATCATAAATGCGATCCCATTATGATTTCCTTGGCTTTGTGTGGATGTCATCTGCGCCTGTTTGCCATTTCCATGTTTCTCCTTTTCCCTTTTTAGAGCAAAGCAATCTTTTTTAATGTGACCACTCTTGCCGCAATGAAAACATTTTTTCTGGAACTTTGAAACTCTATTTGTTGCAAATTTGCTACTTGTCTATAAGAAAATTGAGGCTTACTGCCCTTTTTTTACAGCCTGCATAACCTTTAGACTGGTATCTTTGCTAATATTTTTTAGCTTGATCTCGTGATCCAACAGACGATATTTCGTTTATTGGATTTCTCCATTTTTTGTTTAATATATACAATAAGATGATACTTTTACTTAGCTGCAGTTATGGCGTGGTCTGGGCCCATAACCTATAAGAATATACACAATTTATTTATGTGTGTGTGTGATTTCCTGAAAGCGTCACACTATTTCGTCAGAATCCAGATTTCACGTGTTGTCTCTTGTATTCGTCCTGTGGTCCTCCCACAGCATGTATAATGTGCTCGGCGCAATACTACACTTCCCATCAACTCACAAACCAAGTTAAATACACTTTATGTATAGTTTTAGATATATATTTTAAGTTCCTTGGATCACGTCTTGTCACTTCAAAATTATGCGGAATAAGTGAGAGCCGAACCAGCTCATCGGAACCAAAACGATATTAGTGTTACCAGTAGTGAGCAGAATACTTTTGCTTATACGATATTCTTATCGATATGAAGTAATGTGATATTCCAACAGTCACTGTTAGAAAGAAGGGATAGAACAGATTTTATCACAGACAGGTGGTGCTCATATACTCGTATTATTAAATCAGAGCCAGGTGGAATATATTAACATGTAACAAATATTGAGAATGATTGCAAGGAAACTTTCACACTAACAAATTCAATTTCATTAAGAGTATCAGAGTGAATTCTCTCGGATGTTAGGCTAGTGCTAACGGCAATCAGCACACCGCCTCTCCTACGTGAGGAGCTATCGGTCCTATAGGCATTAAAAATGTTTGACAGAACTTCGTTGTCAGATATCTCTGGTTTCAGCCAAGTTTCCGTAAAAGCCAAAATATCAACAGTAAATGCAGAGGACTCAGCGTAAAGCATAAACTTTTTAGTTTTGTGGCGCAGTGGAGGGTCTGTTATTTGTTCTCGGTTTATTGGGAACAAATTCTTTTATTACTAAATCTTCATTAAGCCAAAAGCTTTCAGAAAGTAGTACCTTAAACACATCAGGCGGAGCAAATATTTTAAAAGACGATATACTACGAGCGTAAGAAAATCTAAATTGTTCAAGTGAAATATTCTCGGATGGGAATTTTTCACGTATAAATTCCAAAACATCCTCAGATGTGGTATCTGTGGTGAATCTTGAAACAAATAATTGTTTTCTATGTGGAACAACTGATAATTTCTTACGTCACCCAGCAGCAGATTGCACCTCGCTAAGCTCAGAGCCAGAAACGGTAACTTCTGTACCTATAGGTACGGTCGGCACCGAAGCCGGCACAAAGTTTTTTTACCACCAGACTTCGAGAAGCAGTGACTTCTCCTGAAACAGCTGTATCCATCGGCGCGGTAGGTTCACTTACCACAGTGTCAACAGAAACTGCTGCAGCCACCAAGTTCGGATTTGGTGTGGATACCGTAACCGTGTTAACTGCCGCTAAGCTGGTTTAGGCGACTCAGTTAGTAATTTTTTATTATTAAATTGGGCACAAACGGAATTGAACCCCTCATTGAGCTGTTTAAAAGCACCAGAGAGATTCAAAAGACTGTCTCGAGTCTGCTTCATAAAGCCGCTCATCTCAACTACCATTTCCTTGCAGGATCCACATGACCACATGAGTCCAGAATTCAGATCAATGAAGTCTTTGACTCTACCAGTAAATCCTGCGCATTTAACGTGCATCATCGATTCGCAGAGCTAGCAGAAAATAAAAGGGTCTTTAGTTGAAGACGAAAGAGTACAATTTTTCTTAGAGCAGACAAGAGCCATTTAAAGGAAATGAAATAAAATAAAATAATATATGAAAAAACCTCAAGTAAATTTGGCACTGGGATCAAATTCCAAAACCACAAAGGCACAAGACACGAAAAAAATAAGAGCGCGAGATCGCGTATTAATTTAAATGTAAGAGTGCACGAGAGAATAAATCTTCTACCGATTGAGCGTTGCTTGTGGGACACTGACAACTTTACGCAGGAACAGTTACAATGTAAAGCAAGCAAGAGAGAGAGAGAGAAAGAGACAAGAGAATAGCACACCAAAAGTCTACCAGAAATTTGGCAGGTTCAGAGAGAGTTTAAGTTACAGTTGTAATATAGAGCGGGGGAGAGAGTGAGAATCAAAGAGTTTTAGCAAGTTTAGTGACTATAAAATACACTAACAAAGCTAGGAGATTAAAGAAATCTAATATAAATGTTAAAATAACTATAATCACTGGGAGATCTAGTAAAAAACACTAACCCAGCGGTTAGACTAAGCTTTGTTAATAAACAAACACAAAACACTCGCAAAAAACCACAGAATAGACAAAAACTCAGAGCACAAGAGTAAACACAACCGTTCACAAGCGACGCTAAATCGTTACTTGTTTAGGGTGTACATTCTTGGAAAACCCTTCCGACTCGTTACTGATTGTTCCGCCATCGCTAAGGTGGTGGATTAAAATACTGGACTACGGCTGCAAATTTATTCAGCGTGATGGCAGTAAAATGGCCCATGTGGATGCAATGATCCGCGCTCCCGATTTGCCTTATGGAAAATCCTTACAGGAAATAGTGCGCGCCATAATTACGAACGTCGGTGACTGGTTGTTAACTATGCAGCTTTAGGATTAGGCCTTGTCCAAATATTTGCTGTATTGAAAGAACATCGTACCAGAAATCAGCTAAAGCAACTTCAAGCTGATTACGTAATCAAAAATCACTGTCTATATCGCAAGGTCAAAAAAGGAATAGATTTCGTTATATTAAAGAACGTGAGGTGGCGCATTGTTAAGATGTGTCATGATGATTTTGGACATTTTGGTCTTGACAAAACAATCGGACGAATTCAACAAAAATTCTGGTTCCCAAGAATGAGGAAATACGTGAAAGAATATATCTAAACATGCATTCAATGCTGCTACTACAAATCCAAAGAAGGCAAGCCCGAAGGTTGCATGCATTATAATGACACAGATCCAGTACCATTTCGGAGGCTACACATTGATCATTTGGGACCGTTTGTTCGAAGCAAACGCGGAAATACCCATATACTAGCCATATCCGATCCCTTCAGTAAATATCTGATTGTTACGGCAGTTAAAAGCACAAAAACCCTTCCAGTGCTGAACATTTCAAATTAAGTTTCTAGCCACTTATGTCTGCCAAAGATAATAATATCCGATCGTGGAACAGCGTTTACCTCGAAACAATTTGAAGAGTACTGTAAGCACAACCAGATTCAACACATTAAAAACGCTGTTCGAAAACCTCGAGCAAATGGACAAGTTGAGCGAGCAAACCAAACTATTCTCAACTATGTACGCGCCATGAACGACAACCCGAATCTTACTTTACACAATCTTCAGTGGAGTGTAAACGCTCAAAAGAACGAAACATCTCACGGCAGCTATACACGCCGCTTTGGAAAAAGACGAGAAGGAATCTGTCATCGACAACAGAAACCAAGCGAGTCTCGAAAGCTCGAACCACGTTACCGAGGACCCTGTATCGTCGTTAAGGTCCTTGGAAATGATCGTTATGTAATCGAAGACATCCCAAGTATTCAGAATACAGGACGTTAATACTGTTCTGTCTATTTCTCCGACAAAATCAAGCCATGGTTCTCCAACATCCCTGAGCTGGATGTTCCCGACGTTTATCTCGATCGAATCGAGTACGATCCGAATGCAGGATTGGCCGAGCTGTCACGATCCAGTTCTGATGGAGAAGCATTCAACAGCAACTGTGTGGCAACGAAATCGACACGAGCAACGTCAGCTCCGCGAAAGCGACACATCGCAACGTTGAAATTTAAAAAGCCGGATGCATCTGTCCATTTGTTTATCATTAAAAAATTATAATTAATAATACGAGTTATTGTAATTATTCACCGTAAGTCGCGCTATATACTCGCCTTATTCCAGACAAACCAACAGCAACTCACACATTCCCCTATACAATGCCTAAGTATTGGAAGTGTGTGACAATAGAGAAAAATCTGTATTATCTCAACTTTCAAAAAACTTTCCTCCACAATTTATATCACAGCTTTCAAGCCTTTGCACCCAATATAATAATATTTTCGGATTGGAAACCTAACCAATAAGCACAAATAATTTTTATAAACAAAAACTGAGATTTAAAGATGATGAACTCGACTGAGGAACTTGTGAGATGGTTCCAAAGTCGCCTAGCTGAGGCAACCGAGCGGGTCGCAGGTTGCGGATAGCGGTCGACCTTTCTCGAGGACAACTGTGAATAAGCTGGTGGGAGAAGTCAAACCCTGAATCGTGGACGGAAACCCCAGTAAATAAACAGTCCCGGACAGCCAGCGGGTATATTGCGACGAAGCAATACCGACGATGCGAATTGTTCAGCCGCATCTAAATAGTTGCTTTACACAAACCCACTCTTAACACAACACCTACCCATCTCCCCTCCCAAAACAACATCTCGCTCCTGGCCGAACTACGGTGTAATACGGACCGTGCCAAGAGAAATCCTGGCTGGGGGCATGGCGACCCCCTGTTCTAACTATCGCCTTACCCGGGCATCGCTGATGTCTGCCCGGGCGGACTTTTCCCCTTCTGCGCAATTCGTGGGATTTACTATGGAATCGAAAGAAGTTATAAAAAAACAAAACACAGAGACGGGAACTCTCAAGAAACCCTCGGAAAAGCTGAACACTGGTTTCAATATCGGCACCAGTACGGTCCCGAAAGGGCCGCATCCCAAACTGGGGATGACGGGTGGCAGAAAGCCAACGTGGACGCCTCCGCCACGGGCGCTTCTGCGCCTAAAGCAGCGGTAGGCACTACCAAGTCGCTCGGGCCACCCGCAGGTGCCAATAAATATACTTACGCAGAAAGGCGGACTGCCGCCCAGACTCTGCGCTCTCATAACAGTGCAAAACATTCGACTGAATGGCTAAAGAAGGTAGAATGGGCAAGGAAGGTGCTTCCTAACTACGGCAGGATAAGCCTACCCAAGAAGGGGCTCAGGCGAAAAGGCAGCGATCCCTCGAACTACCCGGACCATCGGCGAAGAGATCTAAGATCCAGCCATCTGCCTCTATTACTCGGTCTCATAGGCGAGGGCAATCCGGAGGGCAGGATTCCCAGGAACAAGTGGAAGGCAGTGGAGTCCCACCATTCCCTCATTTGCGTGCGCATGGCGCGGGAGAAGCCAGGCACCTCGCCCTGCTGCATGAACGCGGGCTGGTACCAGGGCAGCGTCAAGGTGGTGGCCTGCAATAGTCAGCGGTCGGCTGACCTGTACAAACAGGCGACGTGCAAGCTCGATGAGGTTTACGAAGGGGCGAACATTTTCGCAGTGTGATGTCCCTAGTAGATCCCGAGTTCGGATTTCGCTCCCAGCAGCGATCAAGGCGCCGGAGGACATCCTCTTCACGTTGCAAGAATGCAGCCCGCACCACTACACGGAGGACTGGAAAATCGTCAAGGTGGTGGAGCATGAAGGGGATGTCAACCTGGCGGTGTTGGTCCTAAACAAGGAGACAGTTGCTCCATTCGGGACTGCTTGAGGAGTGCTGAACTTCGGGTCTAGTGCGATCAAGGTGTAAAAGGGCGACTCCAACGCCGCTAGCAGCTCTGCCGGCCACCCAGCCGAGCAGGTGCTTGCTGAGGAGTTGGAGGCACCTGGTGGGACGGAGGACGGCTACTCTACTGATTCGTCGCTGAACAGATAGATGCGAGCTCTCAGACCGGCTATCGAGACGTGAACCTCAGCGACACATAGGAGGCCGACGTCACTGTGGTGGAGGTTGCAGCTGTAGATGTCCTAAGACTTCTACAAATCAACCTACACCACAGTAAAGCAGCGTCGGCTGCACTTCTGCTTCGCCTGCCCGAAGGCGGAGCCGACATAGTCCTAGTACAGGAACATTGGGTAGTTGGAGGCAAGGTTGCTGGACTAGGAACAAAGGAATACAAGCTTATTCTTGACCCCAAGGAAGGTAAAACTCGAGCCTGCATATTAGCCAAAAAGCATCTTAGTATATTTCTGCTTTACAATTAAAGCAACGGAGACAACACCGCAGTAAGCCTGGAGCTTAGAAGTGGCTCTATAAGGGTACTATCGGCCTACTTGGCCTTTGAAAAGGAAAACCCCCCTGATGCGCTGGTCAGAGGACTGGCAGAGGAATGCGAAAAGCTCAGGAAAGGTTTGGTAATAGGCTGTGACGCCAACGTCCACCACACCTAGGGGGTTCCCCAAACAACAACAACAGAGGTGAGTCTCTTTTTGATTTTATTCTAAATTCTAACCTATTCTTAAGCAATAGGGGCAATGTCCCTATATAACAGAGCAAAGACGAGAAATGAGAACACTAACTGGCAGAACTATAAGTATGAACTAGCCTCTTACAAAAAGGCTATATTCAGAAAGCAATTTGATCGTGGTCAAACTCCATGCTCCTAGACGCTCACTTCCCGGGGAGCCAACAAACAGGTCATCCTCCAGAAAGAAGAGTCGGAAAGGGAATCGAATTAGATCCTCTACTATCAGATCGCAACATGAAATGGTCCATGCATAGTTCTAAAGCATACAAATCGCCGCGTCCGGACGGGATAAATCCGGCACACATCCAACAAGCATGACAAATAAACTGGTTGAAAAAAATCTTCCACTCCATCCTGGCGGAAGGAGAACTACCAACAGCATGGCAAGAAACGAAGGTGGTTTTCATTCCCAAGGCATGGAAGGCCACCCACACCACAGCAAAGACTTTTAGGTCAATAAGCCTAACATTATTCCTGCTTAGGAGCTTTGAAAGAATGATAGGCCTACACATAAGGGCCACTATCGACCCGACACAAATATCAGAGGCACACTTGGTGCTTAGCAGCATCGAGAAATAACTCAGCATCAAGGAATACACACTGATCGCCTTCCTGGACATAGAGGGAGCCTTCAATAACGTGCTTCCCACTGCTATAACAGAATCTCTCACAGAGCTAGGGGTTGAGCCGCCAATGGTGGGGTTGATCCATAAATTGCTGATAAGCAGAATGGTTACAGCCACACTAGGGACCCCAACCCTGACTAGACTAGTGAACAGAAGCAACCTGCAAGGAGTGTTACTATCGCCCCTCCTGTGGAATATCGCAGCAAATAAACAACTGCAGATTCTGGAAGGCGGAGGTTGTAAGGTAGTGGCATAAGCCGACGATGTCGCCATCATTAATGGAAAATATCCAGAAACACTTTACGGTCTTATGCCCGCTAAACTTAAAATACTATAGGAATGGACGATAGAGAACGGACTTGGGGTAAATTCCTCAAAAGCGGAACTTGTTCTATTTACAAATAGACACAAAATTCCACAACTCGACTTACCTATTAAAAAATATTGTAATCCCTCTTTTAGCGATCCCGCCAGATACTTGGGGTTAGCATTAGACAAACAATGCATACCGACTCCTCTAAACAGGCTCCCGGACCACTGCAGCGACTTCTAAGCGGAGGTCCACGCTATAAAAGAAGCACTAAACTGCTTAGGGAACATAAGCCTCCAAAGAGGACAACTAAATATATATAGTGACAGCCAAGCGGCTATTAAACCGATCTTCTCGACAAGCGCCAACTCCCGTACAATAGCAGACTGTCGCATATCTCTCCACGAGATGGCTAGGCACTTTACTATCAGCTTAATATGAGTTCCGGGTCACCGGGATCTCGTAGGCAACTGTATAGCGGACGAGTTAGCCAGCAGGGCATCATCACGCCTCTTCTCCCAGGAAAAGAGAATGTCGGTACGCTCATGGCAACTTGCAAGCTAAATATAAAAACTATTTTAACAAACTAGCCAACACCCATTAGCAAAACGCACCACAGTGTTGTATCTCTCACCAGACATGGCCTGTGAGAAACAATAAAAAAACCTCGTAACTACTCAAATTCAGCTCCTACAGGCCACTGTAGAAGAAGAAGAAACGGTAGAACACCTTCTCTGCTTCTGCCCAGCCCTATGCAGAATAAAACACTTAGGAAACCCCTTCATCGGCGATCTTACCGAAATGAATACAAATATGTATAAATACAAATTGACAAATATAGCCAGCCATTTTTTAAACTGTTCTTTTCGCTCTATTTTATTGTTTAAAAACGGCTGTACCAATTTTTGTTCAAATTTTTAGTATCTGATAGTCGAGGCACTCGACTATAGCGTTACGCCTTGATTTTATTTACCATTAAATTTTATAGCCCATTGTTGTAAAATAACACATTTGAAAGTTATTTTGCAGCAAAAATTGACTGACCAAAAAATTTTTATGGGGATATATAAGCTCCATTAAATAGTCTTGGAGTCATTTAAGTTGTTTTAAACAATTCAACACGAATGTTGCTATATATTTTTTTTGAACATACAATAGTTCTAATATACAATTTTGTGACGAAAAATGTTTGTAAATCGGCCTAAGTAAATTCACTTTTTAAAATTTTAATTGGTTTTTTGTATTATATCAAAAACGAAAGATATGGTCTAATTACTTTCAACGAACGCAACGGTTGGATCCTAAGGAAATAAATATTTATAAGAACATACAGGGTATTCCCTAAACTATTGCATTTATGAACTGTTGAATTTTGGTCAGCTGTTAATCAGCAGTTCCATACAAAGTCAACTTTCAGAAGTTTCAGCAATTCAACCGCATCGGGTCTGTTGAAAACTTTGTTGAATTGCTGGAAACCAGAGTGGTCGCTGTTCTCGACTAAAAGTAAGACGGTAAATATGGAGGAAGAAGTAAATGTCAAACAAATTTTTAATTTTAATAACTAATTTAACTAATTTTAAGAACATTTTGTTTTTCAGTGAAGTGAAACCGGGAGTATGCCAGGTCGTTCAAAGGGACAACCGAAGCTTTGGCAATATTTGTGGAAATGGTTTGGGAAATGGTAAAGGATTGACCAGAGAGCTTGAAGTAAGTAAAAATCATAACTAGTTGATATAAACTAATAATTTTATATTCTCACAGAAACCGACTGCTAAAAAGTTCTACCAAAAGGTTATTGATGAATATACACCGTTTCGTAATGCTGATGTGCAGTCATTAAAACTATTAAACCATCCTGTACTCAAAGCTGTTCCTCTAAAAAACAAGAAAGGAAGTTAACTTCGGCAAGTCGAAGTTTATATACCCTTCCAGTTATCACTGTGGACGGCAGTACACGTAGAGGCGAAGCGCGCAGAATTGAAAATCTGCCATTATGGTCCCATCGTAATAAGCCAATCGAAAGGTATCGCACTAACTAAGAAGATTGCATACCAAGAC
This sequence comes from Drosophila suzukii, assembly GCF_043229965.1. NCBI lineage: Eukaryota > Metazoa > Arthropoda > Insecta > Diptera > Drosophilidae > Drosophila > Drosophila suzukii. Next base: position 3,027,045 of record NW_027255895.1, on the reverse strand, counting down.
TTTCGAAATACAGATTTGTTGGTAGAAAAAGCGGTGAAAGTGTAAAAGTAAAAATTTAGAAAATTTGAGCTGCTGAATACGGTGGGGATAAAAGCCCCCGGCTGTTTAGCTAGTTTTATTCCTACTGAGAATACGCGTCGAATGACACCTGATTTGTTGAAACCCGATGTCCCGTTCAAAAGTAATTCAAAAAACAAGATTTTCTTCTTCTTCCCAAAATGAAAATGTTTGTCACTTTGTTTGTGGGTTTGTATGCTTCCCATCTTAGCTTTAGGGTTTTTGGAAACCCTATGGGTGTATAAAGTAGCTTGAAATAGAAAATGTTTGTTCTACGACTTTTAGAAAAACCCTCTAGTTTAGCGGAAAATCAAAAAATAAGCCAGATTTAAATTGCTTATAGTATCTAAAGCAACTAATGCTACAGAAACGTGCTATATATCTCTAAAAAGATAATTTAATTTGATAAATACTCTTCATATAGTAAAACTGTCTGAATATAATAGATTTAGAGTTATGAGAAAAAGTTATTTTTTAAAACCACTTTTTGACTATTTTCTCAAAATTTAGTCAAACGATTTCTTTTTAATTTTCAAATCATATAGTCCTTGAGATTCCTAAACATTTGATATATATATATATATGTACTCGACAAACACCTACTCCCGTACAATAGCAGACTGTCGCAGATCTCTCCACGAGATGGCTAATCAGTTTACTATCAGCCTAATATGGGTTCCGGGTCACCGGGATATCATAGGCAACTGCATAGCGGACGAGTTAGCCAGGCAGGGCACCATCAAGCCTCTCCTCCTAGGAAAGGAGAATGTCGGTAAGCCCATGGCAACTTGCAAGCTAAATATAAACAAGGAAGAATACTACAGTCGAGTACTTCGACTATCAGATACCCGTTACTCAGCTAAAGGGACCAAATGGAAATGGAGATATGCAAGCAGCAAAGCGAGATTTAAATGCGTTACCTACCGGCGGTAGACAGATTTAAGCGTTGTGGGCGTTAGAATGGACATGGCATATTTTTTTTGAACCAATCGATAGGTATTGACGAGACCAATACATTTCAGTTAAAATTTTTTATCTAGCATGAAAATTGTGGGCGTCATAGGTATCGTTTTGTTGGCGTTAGAGTGGGAGTGGCATATTTGCGCAACAAACAGAGATATTTACGTTCATATTAACGATTTTTTGAAGTTTGTGGGCGGTTTGTGGGCGTTAAAGTGGGCGTAGCAAACTATTTTTGGGTCAATTAATAGGTATTGATAAGATCATTTTATTTCAGTTAAAATTTTTACTCTAGCTTCAAAACTGTAGGAGCCAGTTTTGGGCGGTTTGTGGGCGTTAGAGTGGGCGTGGTACGCTGCTGAAACAAACTTCCACTGCGTAAGAATCTCAGGAATTTCCATGTCTAATCCCAATAGCCTAGTTCTTATAGTTTCCGAGATCTCAGCGTTCATCCGGACGGACAGACGGACATGGCTAGATCGACTCGGCTAGTGATCCTGATCAAGAATATATATACTTTGTGGGGTCGGAAACGCTTCCTTCTGCCTGTTACATACTTTCCGACGAATCTAGTATACCCTTTTACTCTACGAGTAACGGGTATAATTAACCAACTGTGGATACTACAAAACTTTCAACAGGAACCTACACGCTTTACCGACGCACATTCGCAAAGGTCAAGAATTAGATAACCTAGTTAACACTTTTACTGATATCTGCGGTGAGGCCTTAAAAAGGGCTTGCCCAAGCAGAGCAGTCAAAGCAAAGTACAAAACCCCATGGTGGAACGCAACACTGGCGAACCTTAAAAGAGAGAAGAACTTACTATAATAGAGCTAAATACAACAATAGCAAAGCTTCCTGGAATTTATACCATACAAAACTAAGCCTGCACAAAAAGGAAATTAGAATATCAAAACGAAGAGCTTGGGATAATTCCTGCAGTAGCAGAAAACCCTGGAAAGGCTAATTGACACCGATGTCAGGCTTAACATCGATCAAAGCCTACTCTCTGACGCACAGCACGCGCACCGTAAGGGTAGATCAACAGATACCCCCATCCACTCTCTAGTGTACAGTAGAGAGGTTTCAGAGAGAGGTTTCCGCAATAAGAAATGCTCTCTGGCAGCCTCTTTAGACATAAAAGGCGCCTCTAAAAACGTCACCCCAACGGCGATTACTGGTGCTCTGACTGAACTGGGCATATGCTAACCAGCAGAGTAGTGTACTCCACTATGGGATCAGCCCACTCGACCAGGAATGTCAGCAGAAAAACCCCACAAGGGGTTTTAGTGGTCACTTCTAGAAGAGGCGGGCACAAAAGTGGTAGCCTACGCGGATGACGTTGTTATCCTACTGCAGGGCGAATTCCCGCAAACCCTTTGCAATCTAATGGAGACAGCCCTATCCACCCTCTCCCGGTGGACGGCTGGCTGTGGACTGGGAGTTAACCCAGAAAAGACCGAACTAGTTCTCTTTACAAGGAATTGTATTTCCCCCAAAACTACACCAAACGCGTCTAACCTTTAGCAACCAAGCAAGGTACCTAGGTGTCATCCTTGACAAAAAGCTCCTCTGGACAGATAACATCCTAGATCGCACACGCAAAGCGGCCACAGCCCTCCTTGCTTGTAAAAAAGCCACAGGGAGGAAGTGGGGTTTCTCCCCCATGATAGTTCACTGGCTATATACTGCAATAGTCAGGCCCATTCTCCTCTACGGAAACATCGTTTGGTGGCCTTCTCTAGATAAGAACTGCAACCTCCGGATCCTTCACAAGATCCAAAGAAGCGCAGAGCTCTGCATCAGTGGGGCGCTTCGCACTACCGCCACTGAGGCACTAAACACAATTCTCGATCTCCAACCCCAAGACCTACTTGCCAAAAGCTGGGCATCCGCAACAGCGCTGAGGCCCCGTGAAGCAGCGGCATGGACAGCAGGCTCCACGGGTCACTCCAATATCCTATCAAAACATTCACCCCTACCACGTAATACAGACTAACTCCCAAACAGGGGGGTGGAGTCTTTTCCCCCGAACTAGACATAAAAGGCTCATTGCGCCTACCAGACCACTGTAGTGTTTTCCATGTATGGATGTGATGGCAATTCAGGAAGCCACTACCCACCTGAACACGTCTGTACATCAAGACATAGATATCTTCATCTTCTCGGATAGTCAAGCAGCCCTCAGGGCCCTCGACTCCTACACAACGAGCTCAAAAACAATCTCTGAATGCCGCAAATCTCTTAGCGAGATGGCCCCTCATCTGAGAATCAACCTCATCTGGGTGCCTGGACACCGAAATATTGAGGGCAACTGCATAGCAGACGAGCTAGCAAGACAGGGGACAACCGCCGATATCCTTCGTGATAAGGACACGGTAGGTATGCCCATGGCTACCTGCAAGCTCCATCTCAGGCAGAGATTGTATACACTTTCCAACAACCGTTGGAACTCAAACTCAACATTCCACAATTCTAGACTCACATGGCCAAACTACAACTCGAAAAGAACAAATACTCTCCTACAATGTAGCAGGGAGGACATCTCCACTCTCCTAAATGCCCTCACGGGCCACTGTCTTAAAGGGACTCATGCGCTAAGGCTGGGTCTAAGTAACCACGACTTCTGCCGCAGCTGCAAAAAGATAGACGAAGAGGAGACCATCGAACACCTCCTATTGTTGAATTCTGTCTTATAATCCTTAACCAGTTGCTTAATTATAATAAAAAATTCATTGTTAAAATAGTCGTGTTCTAACGTGACTGCTTTAAGGAAATTACTTATTTGATTATCTCCGGAGTTAAATTTATCCCACAAGGATTCTAACGTTAATAAATGTTCTCTGTAGTAGGCTGGCTTAATCTTCCTGTTGGCGGAGTCCTTTTTGTAATTCCGAATGACATTCTGAATTTGCTCTCCTATAGATAAATGGCCTGTCAACAACTGATGATTGCTGTTCGGTTCCATTTATACCTTTTTTTATATTATTCGATTGCAATCTAATGGAGACAGTCTTATGCACCCTCTCCCGGTGGACGGCTGTCTGTGAACTGGGAGTTAACCCAGAAATACCGAACTAGTTCTCTTTACAAAGAAGTAAAAGGAACCAAATCTAATCCTCCCAAAACTACACCAAACGTCCCTAACCTTTAGCAACCAAGCAAAGTACCTAGGTATCATCCTTGACAAAAAGCTCCTCTGGATAAAAAAGCCATAGGGAGGAAGTGGGGTTTCTCCCCTATGATAGTTCACTGGCTATACACTGCAATGATCAGGCCCATTCTCCTCTATGGAAACATCGTTTTGTTGCCTTCCCTAGAAAAGAATTGCAACGTCCGGATCCTTCACAAGATCCAAAGAAGCGCAGAGCTCTGCATCAGTGGGGCGCTTCGCACCACCGCACTAAAGCACTAAACAAAATTCTCGACCTCCAACCCCTGTACCTAATTGCCAAAAGCTGGGCATCTGCAACAGCGCTGAGGCTTCGCGAAGCAGCGGCATGGACAACAAGCTCTACGGGTCACTCCAATATCCTGTCAAAACATACATCCTTACCACGTAATACAGACTACGTTCCACCCATAGTCAACTTCGAAAGAAGATACCAGATCTTCATACCCACCCGTACAGACTAGGAAAACCTCCCACACCAATTCGAAAACGCCGTCAGCATATACACAGACGGCTCCAAGCCTAACTCCCAAACAGGAGGGAGAGTCTTTTCCCCCGAACTAGACATAAAAGTCTCATTCCGCCTACCAGACCACTGTAGTGTTTTCCAAGCGGAAGTCATGGCAATTCAGGAAGCCGTGATCCACCTGGACAGGTCAGTACATCATGACATAGATATCTTCATCTTCTCGGACAGTCAAGCAGCGGTCAGGGCCCTCGAATCCTACACAACGAACTCAAAAACAATCTCTTAATGCCGCAAAGCTCTTAACGAGTTGGCCACTCATCTGAGAATCAACATCATCTGGGTGCCTGAACACCGCAATATTGAGGGCAACTGCATAGCAGACGAGCTTGCAAGACAGGGGACAACCGCCGATATAATTCGCGATAATAAAACTGTGGGTATGCCCATGGCTACCTGCAAGCTCCATCTCACAATGTACTCTACACTGTACACACTTTCCAACCACCGTTGGAACTCAATCTCAACATGCCACAATTCTAGACTCACATGGCCAAACTACAACTACCTATTCTCCAACCACTCTTACCTAACCTAACCTAACCTAAGCAAGCGTGTGGAGCGGTATTAACTCATATCAATCAACTCCCCATTGCATATGCATCAAGAGCTTTTACTAAGGGAGAAAGTAATAAGTGTACTACTGAGCAGGAATTAGCTGCAATACACTGGGGAATATTACATTTTCACTTTACAATCAAAACAGATCACAGACCATTGAAATATGAATATTCAATGATTTTCAATGATAAGATATCTATGATTCAATCTGACACGTATAAGGCTAGAGTTGGAAGAGTATAATTTCACAATTGAATACCTAAAAGGAAAAGACAATTATGTAGCTGATGCGTTATCAAGAATAACCATTAAAGATCTACAAAATATTACTGGAAATATAAAGAAAGTCACTACTAGATATCAAAATAGACAGAAATTCCGCGTGGAAAACAAGCAAATATAATTGCCTGCGCAATCTATAGACAAAGCTTCTAAGCCCAGTGTATATTAAGTCATAAACAATGACGAAGTACGTAAAGTAGTGACCTTATTTGAACATGGTAGGAAAACTACTGCAAGATATGATGCTAGCGATTTATATACCAATGGAGTCCTAGACATAGGTCAATTTTTCCAAAGGCTTGAAATGCAAGCCGTTATAAACAAAATCATTTTCGAACTACGAAGTAGTCAAAACTAATCTAGAATATAATGTTACAGTCCCGTTCTGATGGAGAAGCATTGAACAGCAACTGTGTGGCAACTTCGAAGCCAGTTGGCGAGTAATTGTGGAACGAGATCGACACGACCAACGTCAGCTACGCGAGAACGACACATCGCAACTCACACATTTCCCTATACAACGCCTAAGTATTGGAAGTGTGTGACATTCTCAGAAGTGGGATAGTGTGCAATAAGTGAAATCGAGCAAAATTTAATGGTCGCAATGTAAAGAGAATTTAATACACTATGCCGGGAAACAACTATTTGACAAAGAAAGCCCTACAACATAAGTGCAGAGAAGCGGTACTCTCGACATCGGGAAATCGCGAAGACATGCTTAATACATTGAACTCCCAAAACAGCGACGATGAATACATAAGTGCAGAAAACCAATCACTTCAAAAGAAGGTTGTGGAGCTAGAGAAAACAGTCCGAGAGCTTCAGGAGAGATCTTTTCACCCCTCCGTAGTATCATCACCAATCGAAAAATCTGCAATAGTAAACGAAGTTCATCCAGCCAACGGTAGCTATACAACGAGTCAGAGGCATGATGAAAAACGGCAACAACAAGAAATCGACCTACGATCCAGCGAGATGCATGTGCAAAAATTAACGAATGCCCCAAACGTAAACTTGGCAACGTCTCAATCACAGCAGTACGATAACTACACAGCTCAAACACTCAACATGCTCTTTGCTACGCCACAGCAGAACGATATTTACCCAACTCAACTACACAACATGCACTTTGCTACGTCACAGCGAAATTTATCTACCCGACTCAGCCACACACCGTGCACTTTTCTACGTCACAAAAATGTGCAGACTGTGCTACATCACAGCCAATCGTAAACATCCCGGTCACTTACTCAAACTTTGGAAATTTAGAGTCCTATTGCAATCTCAAGACAAAACGAATTTGCGATCTGTCTGCTATTTTAGTAGGCACTGTACTGACGCTGAAATAGGATACCATAGCTATGAAGTCGTATGGCCGTCGTAGAAACACTACAAAGGTTTAATGATGGACGTTGATGCACTACGAGCAGTACAAACAAGTGGCCCAACGACACCAAGCACGTGCTTGTTACGCGCGGGGCCCTTTTATCAATTTGGGCAAAAAATACGAGTTCGCGAGGAAGATACAAAAAACAAATAGAGACGGGACACAAATGAAAATAAAAGAAGCATCTAAATATGAAGCAAATGAGTTAAAATATTAGTTTTTAATACTGGGATAGAAGTTGAAGTGCAAGTTAAATGATAAAGGTTGTTATAATTATTACATAGAACGCGAAAGGGCTCATGCAGACAAAAATTAGATGTACATCGTGGAAAATTTAGGGGATAATAATTTCGTGTTAGTCTAACAGGAACATTGAGAGTTAGGCGGTTTACAAGTTCTACAGAATCAATATCACCTCTTATAAGATTTTGCATAAAAATAGTACCAAGCATTGTTCTACGATTTGCAAGTGTAGGTAAACTAAGCAATAGTAATCTACTCTGATAGGAAGGTAGCCTTATGTTTTGATCCCAGTTCAAACTACGAAGGGCAAAAAGAAGAAATTTTTTTGTACCGACTCAATACGGTCAATATGCACTTGATATTGTGGACTCCAAACCGAAGAACAATATTCCAAAATAGGACGGACAAGGGAGGTAAATAATAATTTGGTTGTATAAGGGTCATCAAATTCTTTTGACCAACGCTTTATACACCCAAAAACACTCATGGCCTTGCTGACAGTGGACATTATGTGGCAGTCAAATTTAATTTTTGGGTCCAGAAGAACGCCTAAGTCATTGACTGAATATATACGGTCGAGTGGCGTATTTTGAAGAGAGTAACTAACAAAAGTAGGAGTACCCCTATGAAAAGTCATAACGTTGCATTTAAGGCAGTTCAAATTTAAAAGGTTATACTCACAAAATCCCTGAAAACAATCAATATCTGACTGTAAGTTGAAACCCGACGCTATATCATTATGTGATAAACAAAGCTTAACATCATCAGCATACATTAGTACACGAGATCGTGTTATGATAGAGGGAAGATCGGTAATAAACAAAGTAAACAGTAAAGGGCCCAAATGACTACCCTGAGGCACTCCAGATGTCACATAGATCAGTTTTGAGACAGCGTTCTTGAATATAACCCTCTGAGTCCTACCATTCAAATAACTTGAAATCCAAGTTAATAGATTACATGGAAACCCAAGCTGACTTAATTTGAATAAGAGCAGAGAGTGGTTGACAGAGTCAAAGGCCTTACTAAAATCTGTGTATATAACGTCAGTCTGCATATTATTCTTAAATCCATTTATTACAATAGATGACAATTCCAGAAGGTTGGTGGTGGTCGATCTTCGCTTAACAAAACCATGCTGACACGGTTATATTAGCGAGGAACATAAATGTTGCAAATGAGAAGTAATAATACGTTCAAATGCTTTAGGAATAGCCGACAATTTAGAAATACCTCTGTAATTCTGGGCATCCGCCTTCGCACCTTTTTGTGAAGTGGAATGATAAAAGAGGATAGTAGGAAAAACTGACGATGAAATAGACGAATTAAAAAGTTTACATATGGTTGACGCACAAAACTTACGCACACACCCGGGGAGTCCATCAGGACCGGGAGAATAAGTTCGCGTTGTTTTTTCTAAGTCTCTTACGAGCGAAATTTCCGTAATTTCAGGAGTAACAAGGAAGAACGCTATAGTCGAGTACCTCGACTATCAGATACCCGTTACTCAAAGGGAAATGGAGATATGCAAGCAGCAAAGCGAGATTAAAATGCGCCACCTACCGGCGGTAGACAGATTTAAGCGTTATGGGCGTTAGAGTGGGCGTGGAAAATTTATTTTTGGATCAATCGATAGGTATTGACGACACCAATACATTTCAGTTAAAATTTCTTATCTAGCATGCAAATTGTGGGCGTCACAGGAAATTTAGAGTCCTATTGCAATCTCAAGACAAAACGAATTTGCGATCTGTCTGCTATTTTAGTAGGCACTGTACTGACGCTGAAATAGGATACCATAGCTATGAAGTCGTATGGCCGTCGTAGAAACACTACAAAGGTTTAATGATGGACGTTGATGCACTACGAGCAGTACAAACAAGTGGCCCAACGACACCAAGCACGTGCTTGTTACGCGCGGGGCCCTTTTATCAATTTGGGCAAAAAATACGAGTTCGCGAGGAAGATACAAAAAACAAATAGAGACGGGACACAAATGAAAATAAAAGAAGCATCTAAATATGAAGCAAATGAGTTAAAATATTAGTTTTTAATACTGGGATAGAAGTTGAAGTGCAAGTTAAATGATAAAGGTTGTTATAATTATTACATAGAACGCGAAAGGGCTCATGCAGACAAAAATTAGATGTACATCGTGGAAAATTTAGGGGATAATAATTTCGTGTTAGTCTAACAGGAACATTGAGAGTTAGGCGGTTTACAAGTTCTACAGAATCAATATCACCTCTTATAAGATTTTGCATAAAAATAGTACCAAGCATTGTTCTACGATTTGCAAGTGTAGGTAAACTAAGCAATAGTAATCTACTCTGATAGGAAGGTAGCCTTATGTTTTGATCCCAGTTCAAACTACGAAGGGCAAAAAGAAGAAATTTTTTTGTACCGACTCAATACGGTCAATATGCACTTGATATTGTGGACTCCAAACCGAAGAACAATATTCCAAAATAGGACGGACAAGGGAGGTAAATAATAATTTGGTTGTATAAGGGTCATCAAATTCTTTTGACCAACGCTTTATACACCCAAAAACACTCATGGCCTTGCTGACAGTGGACATTATGTGGCAGTCAAATTTAATTTTTGGGTCCAGAAGAACGCCTAAGTCATTGACTGAATATATACGGTCGAGTGGCGTATTTTGAAGAGAGTAACTAACAAAAGTAGGAGTACCCCTATGAAAAGTCATAACGTTGCATTTAAGGCAGTTCAAATTTAAAAGGTTATACTCACAAAATCCCTGAAAACAATCAATATCTGACTGTAAGTTGAAACCCGACGCTATATCATTATGTGATAAACAAAGCTTAACATCATCAGCATACATTAGTACACGAGATCGTGTTATGATAGAGGGAAGATCGGTAATAAACAAAGTAAACAGTAAAGGGCCCAAATGACTACCCTGAGGCACTCCAGATGTCACATAGATCAGTTTTGAGACAGCGTTCTTGAATATAACCCTCTGAGTCCTACCATTCAAATAACTTGAAATCCAAGTTAATAGATTACATGGAAACCCAAGCTGACTTAATTTGAATAAGAGCAGAGAGTGGTTGACAGAGTCAAAGGCCTTACTAAAATCTGTGTATATAACGTCAGTCTGCATATTATTCTTAAATCCATTTATTACAATAGATGACAATTCCAGAAGGTTGGTGGTGGTCGATCTTCGCTTAACAAAACCATGCTGACACGGTTATATTAGCGAGGAACATAAATGTTGCAAATGAGAAGTAATAATACGTTCAAATGCTTTAGGAATAGCCGACAATTTAGAAATACCTCTGTAATTCTGGGCATCCGCCTTCGCACCTTTTTGTGAAGTGGAATGATAAAAGAGGATAGTAGGAAAAACTGACGATGAAATAGACGAATTAAAAAGTTTACATATGGTTGACGCACAAAACTTACGCACACACCCGGGGAGTCCATCAGGACCGGGAGAATAAGTTCGCGTTGTTTTTTCTAAGTCTCTTACGAGCGAAATTTCCGTAATTTCAGGAGTAACAAGGAAGAACGCTATAGTCGAGTACCTCGACTATCAGATACCCGTTACTCAAAGGGAAATGGAGATATGCAAGCAGCAAAGCGAGATTAAAATGCGCCACCTACCGGCGGTAGACAGATTTAAGCGTTATGGGCGTTAGAGTGGGCGTGGAAAATTTATTTTTGGATCAATCGATAGGTATTGACGACACCAATACATTTCAGTTAAAATTTCTTATCTAGCATGCAAATTGTGGGCGTCACAGGTTTTCGCGGTTTGTGGGCGTTTTAGTGGGCGTGGCAAACTTTTTTTTAGGTCAATCGATAGGTATTGTTGAGAACAATACATTTCAGTTAAAATTTTCTATCTAGCATCAAAACTGTAGGAGTTACAGTTTTGGGCGGTTTGTGGGCGTTAGAGTGGGCGTGGCAGTCTACTGAAACAAACTTGCGCTGCGTAAGAAGCTCAGGAATCTGTACGCCAAATCTCAATAGCCTAGCTCTCATAGTTTCCGAGATCTCAGCGTTCATCCGGACAGACAGACGGACATGGCTAGATCGACTCGGCTAGTGATCCTGATCAAGAATATATATACTTTATGGGGTCGGAAACGCTTCCTTCTGCCTGTTACATACTTTCCGACGAATCTAGTATACCCTTTTACTCTACGAGTAACGGGTATAAAAATACAATTTGCCTTATTTAAGAGATTAGGGTAGTTAGAATTTGACCAAGCAGCCAAAACTCGGCAAATAAATCAGCAATTTCAGAATCCGTCGATGCCTCCATTGAGTTAAAACGTACCGACGAAGGCAATGCTGACGACTTACGCTTGGCATTGACAAAGTTATAAAACTGCTTCGGATCATTTGAAAATTCAAATTTACATCGACTTAAATACATAGAATAGCAATGACTATTGAGAACATTAAAATCCGATCGAGCCACCACATATTTCGAAAAATCAGATGGCTTACCCGATTTCTTATACTTTTTATAAGTGTTTGTCTTAAGGTTTTTAAGTCTTTGAAGCGCATTGGTAAACCAAGGTGGCCTGTTTGTCTTTAAAGGAAACCTATCAGGAACGCATTCATTAAAAAAGGTATTTAACACTATATAGAAGTGTTCAGTGGCACTTTCAATATCCATACAATTGTACAATTCTGTCCAATTATATTGAGAAATCATGTCGTTAAGTTTTTTATAGCTACATTTTCGGAAACATCTCAATTTAGTTTGAGAAACTAAAGGAGAGAGGGTATCAACGCATGGGAGGCAGATTGTCAATTCCATTGTTGGATGATATCGGTCTTCAGGTACAACAAGAGCGTCAATTCTAGATACCGTGACTTCAGACGGGTCTGAAACAAACACAAGATCTAGTTGTCTATTTAATGAATTCCGTATAAAGCTTACTTGCTGTAATGATAATTCTAGAAGACCATCTACAAAATCATGGGCGGATAAGGGTATCGCGACTAGTGAGTCACTAGGAGGAGACCAAGAAATATCAGGGAGATTAAAGTCACCCAAAACAATCAAAAGGTCACTGTTAGAAAGAAGGGATAGAACAGATTTTATCGCAGACAGGTGGTGCTCATAAATTATTAAATCAGAGCCAGGTGGAATATAGGAACATGTAACAAATATTGAGAATGATTGCAATGAAACTTTCACACTAACAAATTCAATTTCATTAGGAGTATCAGAGTGAATTCTCTCGGATGTTAGGCTAGTGCTAACGGCAATCAGCACACCGTTATCGGTGCGATCGGTCCTATAGGCATTAAAATTGTTTGACAGAACTTCATTGTCAGATATCTCTGGTTTCAGCCAAGTTTCCGTAAAAGCCAAAATATCAGCAGTAAATGCAGAGGAGTCAGCATAAAGCTTGGGTAGCTTCATATTTAGTCCCCTAACATTTTGATAAGCCAAAAATAAACTTTTTAGTTTTTTGGCGCAGTGGAGGGTCTGTTGTTTGTTCTCGGTTTATTGGGAACAAACTCTTTTATTACTAAATCATCATTAAGCCAAAAGCTTTCAGAAAGTAGTACCTTAAACACATCAGGCGGAGCAAATATTTTAAACGACGAGCATATGAAAATCTAAATTGCTCAACTGAAATATTCTCGGATGGGAATTTTTCTCGAATAAATTCCAAAACATCCTCAGATGTGGTATCTGGGGTGAATCTCGAAACAAATAATTGTTTTCTATGTGGAACAACTGATAATTTCTTACGTCCCCCAGTAGCAGATTGCACCTCACTAAGCTGAGAGCCAGAAACGGTAACTTCTGTACCTATAGGTACGGTCGGCACCGTAGCCGGCACTGAAGGTTTTTTTACCACCCGACTTCGAGAAGCAGTGACTTCACCTAAAACAGCTGTATCCATAGGCGCAGTGGGTTCACTTACCACAGTGTCAACAGAGACTGCTGCAGCCACCAAGTTCGGATTTGGGGTGGATACCGTGACCGTATTAACTGCCGCTAAGCTGGTTTTTTTACGTTTAGGCGACTCAGTTAGTAATTTTTTATTATTAAATTGGGCACAAACGGAATTGAACCCCTCATTGAGCTGTTTAAAAGCACCAGAGAGATTCAAAAGGCTGTCTCGAGTCTGCTTCATAAAGCCGCTCATCTCAACAACCATTTCCTTGCAGGATCCACATGACCACATGAGTCCAGAATTCTGATCAATAAAGTCTTTGACTCTACCAGTAAATCCTGCACATTTAACGTGCATTATCGACTCGCAGAGCCAGCAGAAAATAAAAGGGTCTTTAGTTGAAGACGAAAGAGTACAATTTTTCTTAGAGCAGACCAGAGCCATTTTAAGGAAATTAAATAAAATAAAATAATATATGAAAAATACCTCGAGTAAATTTGGCACTGGGATCAAATTCCAAAACCACAAAGGCACAAAACACGAAAAAAAATAAGAGCGCGAGATCGCGTAATAATTTAAATGTAAGAGAGCACAAGAGAAAAAATCTTCTATCGATTGAGCGTTGCTTGTGGGACACTGACAACTTTACGCAGGAACAGTTCCAATGTAAAGCAAGCAAGAGAGAGAGAGAGAGTAAGAGACAAGAGAATAGCACACCAAAAGTCTACCAGAAATTTGGCAGGTTCAGAGAGAGTTTAAGTTACAGTTGTAATATAGAGCGGGAGAGAGAGTGAGAATCAAAGAGTTTTAGCAAGTTTAGTGAGTATAAGAATTACACTAACAAAGCTAGGAGATTAAACAAATCTAATATAAATGTTAAAATAACTATAATCACTGGGAGATCTAGTAAAAAACACTAAACACACTAACCCAGCGGTTAGACTAAGCTTTGTTAATAAACAAACACAAAACACTCGCAAAAAATCACAGAATAGACAAAAATTCAGAGCACAAGAGTAAACACTACCGTTCACAAGCAACGCTAAATTTCAGTTAAAATTTTTTATCTAGCATGCAAATTGTGGGCGTCACAGGTTTTCGCGGTTTGTGGGCGTTTTAGTGGGCGTGGCAAACTTTTTTTTAGGTCAATCGATAGGTATTGTTGAGAACAATACATTTCAGTTAAAATTTTCTATCTAGCATCAAAACTGTAGGAGTTACAGTTTTGGGCGGTTTGTGGGCGTTAGAGTGGGCGTGGCAGTCTACTGAAACAAACTTGCGCTGCGTAAGAAGCTCAGGAATCTGTACGCCAAATCTCAATAGCCTAGCTCTCATAGTTTCCGAGATCTCAGCGTTCATCCGGACAGACAGACGGACAGACGGACAGACGGACATGGCTAGATCGACTCGGCTAGTGATCCTGATCAAGAATATATATACCTTATGGGGTCGGAAACGCTTCCTTCTGCCTGTTACATACTTTCCGACGAATCTAGTATACCCTTTTACTCTACGAGTAACGGGTATAAAAATACAATTTGCCTTATTTAAGACATTAGGGTAGTTAGAATTTGACCAAGCAGCCAAACTACAATATAAGTAGTTTGGAAAAACTCGGCAAATAAATCAGCAATTTCAGAATCCGTCGATGCCTCCATTGAGTTAAGACGTACCGACGAAGGCAGTGCTGACGACTTACGCTTAGCATTGACAAAGTTATAAAACTGCTTCGGATCATTTGAAAATTCAAATTTACATCGACTTAAATACATAGAATAGCAATGACTATTGAGAACATTAAAATCCGATCGAGCCACCACATATTTCGAAAAATCAGATGGCTTACCCGATTTCTTATACTTTTTATAAGTGTTTGTCTTAAGGTTTTTAAGTCTTTGAAGCGCATTGGTAAACCAAGGTGGCCTGTTTGTCTTTAAAGGAAACCTATCTGGAACGCATTCATTAAAAAAGGTATTTAACACTATATAGAAGTGTTCAGTGGCACTTTCAATATCCATACAATTGTACAATTCTGTCCAATTATATTGAGAAATCATGTCGTTAAGTTTTTTATAGCTACATTTTCGGAAACATCTCAATTTAGTTTGAGAAACTAAAGGAGAGAGGGTATCAACGCATGGGAGGCAGATTGTCAATTCCATTGTTGGATGATATCGGTCTTCAGGTACAACAAGAGCGTCAATTCTAGATACCGTGACTTCAGACGGGTCTGAAACAAACACAAGATCTAGTTGTCTGTTTAATGAATTCCGTATAAAGCTTACTTGCTGTAACGATAATTCTAGAAGACCGTCTACAAAATCATAAATTATTAAATCTGTTATTTGATCTCGGTTTATTGGGAACAAATTCTTTTATTACTAAATCATCATTAAGCCAAAAGCTTTCAGAAAGTAGTACCCTAAACACATCAGGCGGAGCAAATATTTTAAAAGACGATATACTACCAGCGTAAGAAAATCTAAATTGTTAAAGTGAAATATTCTCGGATAAGAATTTTTCACGTATAAATTCCAAAACATCCTCAGATGTGGTATCTGGGGTGAATCTTGAAACAAATAATTGTTTTCTATGTGGAACAACTGATAATTTCTTACGTCCCCCAGCAGCAGATTGCACCTCACTAAGCTGAGAGTCAGAAACGGTAACTTCTGTACCTATAGGTACGGTCGGCACCGAAGCCGGCACAAAGTTTTTTTACCACCAGACTTCGAGAAGCAGTGACTTCACCTGAAACAGCTGTATCCATTGGCGCGGTAGGTTCACTTACCACAGTGTCAACAGAAACTGCTGCAGCCACCAAGTTCGGATTTGGGGTGGATACCGTGACCATGCTAACTGCCGCTAAGCTGGTTTACGCGACTCAGTAATTTTGTATTATTAAATTGGGCACAAACGGAATTGAACCCCTCATTGAGCTGTTTATACGCACCAGAGAGATTCAAAAGGCTGTCTCGAGTCTGCTTCGTAAAGCCGCTCACCTCAACTACCATTTCCTTGCAGGATCCACATGACCACATGAGTCCGGAATTCAGATCAATGAAGTCTTTGACTCTACCAGTAAATCCTGCGCATTTAACGTGCATCATCGATTCGCAGAGCCAGCAGAAAATAAAAGGGTCTTTAGTTGAAGACGAAAGAGTACAATTTTTCTTAGAGCAGACAAGAGCCATGATGCCAAATGAAGTAAAATAAAATAATATATGAAAAAACCTCAAGTAAATTTGGCACTGGGATCAAATTCCAAAAATAAAAAAGGCACAAGCGGTTAGACTAAGCTTTGTTAATAAACAAACACAAAACACTCGCAAAAAACCACAGAATAGACAAAAACTCAGAGCACAAGAGTAAACTCAACCGTTCACAAGCGACGCTAAATCGTTACTTGTTTAGGGTGTACATTCTTGGAAAACCCTTCCGACTCGTTACTGATTGTTCCGCCATCGCTAAGGTAAAAATCAATAAAGAATTAATCCCGCAAGTCGCACGTTGGTGGATTAAAACACTGGACTACGGCTGCAAATTTATTCAGCGTGATGGCAGTAAAATGGCCCATGTGGATGCAATGATCCGCGCTCCCGATTTGCCTTATGGAAAATCCTTACAGGAAATAGTGCGCGCCATAATTACGAACGTCGGTGACTGGTTGTTAACTATGCAGCTTTAGGATTAGGCCTTGTCCAAATATTTGCTGTATTGAAAGAACATCGTACCAGAAATCAGCTAAAGCAACTTCAAGCTGATTACGTAATCAAAAATCACTGTCTATATCGCAAGGTCAAAAAAGGAATAGATTTCGTTATATTAAAGAACGTGAGGTGGCGCATTGTTAAGATGTGTCATGATGATTTTGGACATTTTGGTCTTGACAAAACAATCGGACGAATTCAACAAAAATTCTGGTTCCCAAGAATGAGGAAATACGTGAAAGAATATATCTAAACATGCATTCAATGCTGCTACTACAAATCCAAAGAAGGCAAGCCCGAAGGTTGCATGCATTATAATGACACAGATCCAGTACCATTTCGGAGGCTACACATTGATCATTTGGGACCGTTTGTTCGAAGCAAACGCGGAAATACCCATATACTAGCCATTTCCGATCCCTTCAGTAAATATCTGATTGTTACGGCAGTTAAAAGCACAAAAACCCTTCCAGTGCTGAACATTTCAAATTAAGTTTCTAGCTACTTATGTCTGCCAAAGATAATAATATCCGATCGTGGAACAGCGTTTACCTCGAAACAATTTGAAGAGTACTGTAAGCACAACCAGATTCAACACATTAAAAACGCTGTTCGAAAACCTCGAGCAAATGGACAAGTCGAGCGAGCAAACCAAACTATTCTCAACTATGTACGCGCCATGAACGACAACCCGAAAAATTGGGATCTTACTTTACACAATCTTCAGTGGAGTGTAAACGCTCAAAAGAACGAAACATCTCACGGCAGCTACACACGCCGATTTGGAAAAAGACGAGAAGGAATCTGTCATCGACAACAGAAACCAAGCGAGTCTCGAAAGCTCGAACCACGTTACCGAGAACCCTATATCGTCGTTAAGGTCCTTGGAAATGATCGTTATGTAATCGAACACATCCCAAGTATTCATATTACAGGACGTTTATACTGTTCTGTCTATTCCTCTGACAAAATCAAGACGTGGTGCTCCAACATCCCTGAGCTGGATGTTCCCGACGTTGATGACGATCGAATCGAGTACGATCCGAATGCTGGATTGGCCGAGCTGTCACGATCCAGTTCTGATGGAGAAGCATTGAACAGCAACTGTGTGGCAACTCCGAAGCTAGTTGACTTGTAATTATGGAACGAGATCGACACGAGCAACGTCAGCTCCGCGAGAGCGACACATCGCAACGTTGAAATTTAATAAGCCGGATGCATCTATCCATTTGTTTATCATTAAAAAACTATAATTAATAATACGATTTATTGTAATTATTCACCGTAAGTCGCGCTATATATTCGCCTTATTCCAGACAAACCAACAGCAACTCACACATTCCCCTATACAACGCCTAAGTATTGGAAGTGTGTGACAATAGAGAAAAATCTGTATTATCTCAACTTTCATAAAACTTTCCTCCACAATTTAAATCACAGCTTTCAAGCCTTTGCACCCAATATAATAATATTTTCGGATTGGAAACCTAAACAATAAACACAAATAATTTTATTAAACAAAAACTGAGATTAAAAGATGATGAACTCGACTGAGGAACTTGTGAGATGGTTCCAAAGTCGCCTAGCTGAGGCAACCGAGCGGGTCGCAGGTTGCGGATAGCGGACGACCTTTCTCGAGGACAACTGTGAATAAGCTGGTGGGAGAAGTCAAACCCTGAATCGTGGACGGAAACCCCAGTAAATAAACAGTCCCGGACAGCCAGCGGGTATATTGCGACGAAGCAATACCGACGATGCGAATTGTTCAGCCGCATCTAAATAGTTGCTTTACACAAACCCACTCTTAACACAACACCTACCCATCTCCCCTCCCAAAACAACATCTCACTCCTGGCCGAACTACGGAGTAATACGGACCGTGCCAAGAGAAATCCTGGCTGGGGGCATGGCGACCCCCTGTTCTAACTATCGCCTTACCCGGGCATCGCGGTTCTCTGCCCGGGCGGACTTTTCCCCTTCTCCGCAACTCGTGGGATTTACTATGGAATCGAAAGAAGTTATAAAAAAACAAAACACAGAGACGAAACTCTCAAAAAACCCTCGGAAAAGCTGAACACTGGTTTCAATATCGGCACCAGTACGGTCCCGAAAGGGCCGCATCCCAAAGTGGGGATGACGGGTGGCAGAAAGCCAACGTGGACGCCTCCGCCACGGGCGCTTCTGCGCCTAAAGCAGCGGTAGGCACTACCAAGTCGCTCGGGCCACCCGCAGGTGCCAATAAATATACTTACGCAGAAGGGCGGACTGCCGCCCAGACTCTGCGCTATCATAACAGTGCAAAACATTCGACTGAATGGCTAAAGAAGGTAGAATGGGCAAGGAAAGTGCTTCCTAACTACGGCAGGATAAGCGCATGGCGCGGGAGAAGCCAGGCACCTCGCCCTGCTGCATGAAGCGGTCGGCTGACCTGTACAAACAGGCGACGTGCAAGGTCGATGAGGTCTACGAAGGGGCGAACATTGTCGCATTGACCCCAAGGAAGGTAAAATACGAGCCTGCATATTAGCCAAAAGGCATCTTAGTATATTTCTGCTTTGCAATTACAGCAACGGAGACAACACCGCAGTAAGCCTGGAGCTTAAAAGTGGCTCTATAAGGGTACTATCGGCCTACTTGGCCTTTGAAAAGGAAAACCCCCCAGATGCGCTGGTCAGAGGACTGGCAGAGGAATGCGAAAAGCTCAGGAAAGGTTTGGTAATAGGCTGTGACGCCAACGCCCACCACACCTAGTGGGGTTGCCCAAACAACAACAACAGAGGTGAGTCTCTTTTTGATTTTATTCTAAATTCTAACCTATTCTTAAGCAATAGGGGCAATGTCCCTATATTCAAAACTAAAACTTGCCAAACGATCATAGATTTAACTTTGGTATCAGACTCACTCGTAGGCGCAGTCAAAAACTGGGCAGTCTCTGACGAGCACTCCTTTTCGGACGATAGATTCATAGAAACCAAATTGTCGATTGATTCGGCCAGTGGCGACCGCCTGTTTTAAGTCAGCCTTACCCGGGTACAGTGGATCTCCGCCCGGGTGGAGCTGTCCCTTCTTTGTAGCTCGTGGGAATTAACATGGAGAATTCAATTAATTACAACAACAAAACAGGCAACAACGCCAAAAAAGATCCCGACACTCTCAAATAGTTGCAAGTCGTAACCAACGACGACAAGAAGAGCAAGATCACGGCTCCGATAACCCTAGTCCCTGTGACCTCTACCCCTGCCAAGGCCAGCGAAAAAGGCAGCCGGCTAAGTCCAACTCACCATAAGGACAAGTCCAAGCCCATCACCATCGTAGGTGTGGCTAACCAGCTACCCCAACCTGAGGGGATCGCCAAAGCCGGTCTCGTGGTGAGTACCAGGGCAAAGGAGTTCAAGAGGATACCACCTAACTAGGCAGGACGTAATAAAGCTTTCCGGATCCTCAAACGGGTGGCCACTAACCCGATACGTGTGGATCAGACGTCAAAATTGGAAGACCTAAAAATCCAAGAGGACATAGCCTGGGCAAAGGCGGTAATCCCAGACTTCGACATCGCTATGACTACCAGCAACAGCAACAAGCGAGAGAGGTCGATAGAAACAGCTCAACCAGCGAGCAAGAAGGCCAGAGTAACCAACCGCGGCACATGGTCGAGATTTTTTGCTGAAGTAGTAAGGGATCGGAAGATCATTGGAGTCATCGACCAGAGCGATGAAGGCGGTAGGATCCCAAGAAACCAATGGGGTCTGGTTATACGGGCCCTTGCGGAAGTGGTCTTGAAAGTACTGTACGAAAACCAAGGTCCGCCACCCGATTGCACAGATGCAGGGTGGTACCAGGGCAATGTTAAGTTGATTACCTGCGAAGTCGCGAGATCGGCAGCACTTTACAAGGCTGCCATTAACAAGGTCGGCGAGGTCTACCCCGGGGCCAAGTTGGCAGTTTGCGAGGCCGCAGACATCCCGTCTCGACCGAGAGCGAGGGCGTGGCTGCCGTCGGAACCAGAGGCTATACTCAGCCTGCTCACCAGGTTCTACCCGAAGCTTCCAACAGACGGTTGGAAGGTGGTCGAGATGGAAAAAACCGATCGCTTCACCATGAGCGTGGTAATCCTCCTGAACCAGGCCTGCTTGGAACCCCTCGCAGCCCAACAACACCGGGTGAACTACGGGTTCGATAAGGTGCACTTACGCATATTCGACACAGATGAGCTAGCGGCAGACAACTTGGCTACCTGTGGTCGTACGAGCCCCCGAGCGACGACGAATTGGAGCATTAGGAGGCCACCCTCACTGGCTACTTGTCAACCGACTCGGAGCTGACAGAGAGCCTGAAGCAGCTGTGCAGTCAGTACATAACCCGACCAGGGCGCACTGTTCTCCAGGACATATCGGAGGAAGCGGAGGGTACCCAGCCCGACCACGGTCCTAAAGATGGTGCAGTTCCTGCAGATTAACCTGCACCACAGCAAGGCTGCCCTCCTCACCCACCAGGCAACAGGCAACAATGACGTAGTCCTCATTCAGGAGCCATGTATTGTTGGTATCAACATCTGTGGATTATGAACCCCCCTATACAAGCTATTTTACACCAAGGATAACCAGAACCTGTATTCTTACAAAGACGCACTTTAACACATTTCTTATTCCTCAGTTTAGCGAAGGCGACCTCACCACGGTCAGACTGGAGCTAAACGAAATGACACTCTTTTCACAGGGCCCAGTATCCAGCGCGATCTATTTGCTGTGTGCCTACGCTTTCGAATGTACGAGTTCGCATTCTCAGCGGACATCGTTAAAATGTTCCGCCAAATATGGGTGTCGCCGCCGAAATCTGTTACAATAGACAGATATGATGAGCCCGCTGTAATGTTCCAATCAGCAGATGAGTGGCTGGAATTGTACCGTTCAACACAAGCTTTAAGCGCACTTGTGGGGTACGCGAGCACTTACTTCGCCCGCGCTTATTCAGTACAGCACTAGCCACCGTCTGCTACGATTATTTTTAAAGCGGTTTCCTTACTTCTTTGTCTCACGGCTATATGTAACGCCATACAGCCAGCAGTTTTATATTGAATAATAAATTGGATATATGTTAACCTGCGAGTTTTATTAGAACCGGGACGTGCTACGTAAAGTCGAGGACAGGGTGGCGCTGGCCTCAACAATGGGTAAACGAAAAGCACAGAAACTACCAGAAGATGGTTTGGAGAGAGGATCCATCCGATCCGATCAAGCATTTCCAATTGTGCACTGTAACCTACGGAACGTCATGTGCACCATTCCTGGCGGTACGAGTGCTGGAACAACTCGCCGTGGATCATCAAGGAAAAGGAACTCATCCTGGGTGGGGACGCTAACTCACACCACACGCAGTGGGGAAGTACAAACACAAACGAAAGGTGTGAGTTACTCTACGACTATCTCCTTCAATCAAATCTGTTCATCTGCAACAAAGGTAATGACCCAACCTTCATCACAAGAAACAGGATGGAAGTCTTAGACATTACACTAATATCTGATCCTCTACTTATCCAGCTTGAAGCGTGGAAGGTGGGGATCGAGCACTC
Organism: Drosophila suzukii; assembly: GCF_043229965.1. Taxonomy (NCBI): domain Eukaryota; kingdom Metazoa; phylum Arthropoda; class Insecta; order Diptera; family Drosophilidae; genus Drosophila; species Drosophila suzukii. The sequence goes on along the minus strand of NW_027255895.1, from coordinate 3,004,675 downwards.
ATTCTCAGACCACCGATACATAGAATTTACAATAACTCTAGACTGTCCTCCCGTCGAGAACATTACTAATATAAGATTAACCAACTGGGGATACTACAAAACTCTCAACAGGAACCTACACGCTTTACCGACGCACATACGCAACGGTCAAGAATTAGATAACCTAGTTAACACTTTTACTGATATCTGCGGTGAGGCCTTAAAAAGGGCTTTCCCAAGCAGAGCAGTCAAAGCAAAGCACAAAACCCCAAGGTGGAACGCAACACTGGCGAACCTTAAAAGAGAGAAGAACTTACTATAATAGAGCTAAATACAACAATAGCAAAGCTTCCTTGAATTTATACAATACAAAACTAAGCCTACACAAAACGGAAATTAGAATATCAAAACGAAGAGCTTGGGATAATTTCTGCAGTAGCATAGAATCTTGTATTATTTATATCATATTTATTATTTCCTTTTGAATAAATTAAAAGATTTTGTTGTAGTGGCCAACGGCCAAGCTTGTTGTTCGTTTATTGATGGTCATAATTCGAGTGACTTACAGCTAGCTAATTGCGGCTGCGCTGCCTGCAAACATTGGCAGCGGCCGTCATGTATATATCAAAGTATATGCTCACAATTGTATTTGTGCTGGTAGCACCAAGAGCGCGAGAGCAGTTGTATATGCATGCCTTGTATGTGTCTGCACTCAGGCCATGGGAATATGCTGACACTAGCACTACTCATAGATTGTAATTGGGGTCGTTGAGACCAATGTGATAATTCTTTCACTAAAATATTGATCCCTCATATAGGTATTGAAAACTGCCTCTGCATTCATTCTGTTTGTTTTGTTTATCTACCTATACTTGTGGCCATAATAGAAGAAATTGTAAAATTTTGTTTTTGTTTTTTTATTTTTTATTTTTATATTTTTTAAGTAAAATTTTTTTTGTTTGCTTTCAATAATTCTTGAAATTATAACTGGCAAGTTTTATTTTGTATCTCTTTTTTTTTTTAAATTTTATCCAGGTCGTTTGCTCGACTCTGGAATCTTTTCTTCAAACACCTATTGTGTAATTTATAGATTTTTAGAAAAACACTTGCTGACATTATAATTACAATTATTATTAATAGTATGGTTATTGTTTCTAAATCAATATTTTGAGATTCTACTTTATTAACGACGTTCGATGTTGAATCGACAACTTTTGTGTCTACAAAACCCATTTTGGGAATGTTTTCCAAAATTCTATATTTTATGCCAAGTATGTATGGCGAATCTTTTGTTTTAGATAAACTGTTATTCATAAAGAGAAATTTGGAAAGAAAAGGAAATGTTTTGGATAGTAATTTTTCACATGGCAGATTTACAATTTGTCGCTCTATATAATTAAAATATCTGCCATATGATTTTAGTACAAAGCCTAACAAGGGGTTAGTAGTTTTCAAGCAGCGTTTTCACGCATCGGCTTGAGTGTAAGATTTTAATATTAAGGTAACTTAGGCATTGGCAATTAATGCAGCCTGGTTACGTTACTTCGCACCAGTACGAAGTTTGTCCTCAATTTTTGTTAATTCGGCCTTGTGTATTTGTGTTTCTTTAGATGTCGCTGCCGTCTTTATTAGGTCCTTAGCCAACCTCCGTTGGCGCAAGAGTTTACTTCTCCTGCCGCTCCTCTTCTTCTTTGGTTTGTCCTTCTTCTGCTGGCGTGCCCTGTACTCAGCTATTGTGAGGGGGCGTGGTCCATCGTTGGGGCACACCTCTAGAGCTTCTTTTAGACTCGGTGCATCCCTTTGCTCGACAGGAGCAGCTTTGTCCAGTCCAACGTCGTCGTTTATGTTCATTACTTTTCCAACGTAGGTGTAGGAGGAATTGCCATGCCTCCCACACTTTTTTTTTTCTCTTGTGGTCGTCCCTGGCCTATGGGTTTAGGCGGCGCCGGTGCTGGTCCTCGCACAGGCAGTAACGTAGATTATTTATTTAATAGCTTTTCCTCTCTTCTGGCTTCCCTCGCGTTTCTTCAACTTTGTTTTGTCTTCGAATTTACATAGCCCCCTTTATCGTAGGCGCTTGCTCTTCCTTCTGACCATTAGATTCTCTCATCAATATCACTTTTTCAGCATTTGCATCATATTTTTCTAACATTTGCTTGTTGTACAATCTGTACCATCACCATTTTCTTCAATTTTTGTTGCTGGTGCACTTATTTTGGTTTGTTGTACACAATTCGCACTTCAAATTAAAACTTTGTTTGCTTCGACATCACTGTCACGGTCGCCATGTATTATTTATATCATATTTATTAGATGTGTGTTTTTTCCTTTTGAATAAATTAAAAGATTTTGTTGTAGTGGCCAACGGCCAAGCTTGTTGTTCGTTTATTGATGGTCATAATTCGAGTGACTTACAGCTAGCTAATTGCGGCTGCGCTGCCTGCAAACATTGGCAGCGGCCGTCATGTATATATCAAAGTATATGCTCACAATTGTATTTGTGCTGGTAGCACCAAGAGCGCGAGAGCAGTTGTATATGCATGCCTTGTATGTGTCTGCACTCAGGCCATGGGAATATGCTGACACTAGCACTTCCCATAAGTTGGGCTCTGAGGCGCATTCATATTTCGGCTGGCCGCAAGAGTTTAGCGGCCGGCACTTTTGTATTTGGTTGAGTACACTGTAACACAATGTTGGTGTCGGTACAGTGGGTACTCGCTACAATGATACATGCATACTACAATCTACTGCAGAAGCATCCAGACTCAGAAGAATTTTAGCAAAATCTCCAGCAACCATTGGCTATTTAAAAAACAATGCTGGACGGAAAACAGTCAGAAATCTACTGTTAGACACCCACTTCCCTAAAAACACCCATGTAGTGGAGGACCTCTACATAGAGGACAACGACCAGAGTATAGACAACATCTCGAAGCCTGGCCGCATTCAGTGGGCTGTTAACTCTTTTAAGCCCTTCAGATCCCCCAGCCCAGATGGGTTCTTCCCAGCCCAGCTACAACGGACACTGATATTTCCCTACCCTGGCTGACAGGTCCTATGCCGACATCCTTAAAAAGGTTAAGGCTGAACCGCAGCTTAAGGAGCTAGGACAAGCAGTACAGGCCGTTAGGCGAACAGCAAAGGGGGAACTCCTAGTGATTCTAAACAAGGTCTCTGACCCTAAAACCGTAGAGCTTCAGACCACAATGAAGGCTGTCCTGGGCAACAATGTCGACGTCAGAGCGCTGACTGAGACAATGCTGATCGAGGTTAAAGACATCGATGAGACCACTGACAAAGCAGACATCTTATGTGCGGTTCAATCACAATTTGATGTGGAACTGCCAGAGTCCGCGGTGGTAAACCTAAGGGTGGCATACGGAGGCACCCAAACCGCCACACTAAGAGTTATGCCCGACATAGGGAGGCGACTCTTGGAGAAGGGCAAAATAAGGCTGGGATGGACCTGGTGTAGAGTCCGCCCAAAGCAAACACCTAAAAGGTGTTTTAAATGTATGGAGTTTAACCATGTAGCAGGGAATTGCAGGGTCCAGGAGGACTGCTCAAAATGCTGCTACAACTGTGGCGCAAAGGAGCACCTAGCCAGAGGCTGCAAAGCAAAGGCCTGCTGCATGCTATGCAAACGCAAAAAGGAGAAAGATTGCGATCACCCAACAATGAGTGGGAAATGCCCGTACTTCAGGAGGGCTATGCAAGGGCTTAGGGGTAAATGAAGTTCCTTCAGATTAACCTAAACCATTGCGAGGTTGCCCAATCGTTGCTAGAGCAAAATGTCATCGAGAAAAACGTAGACATGGCACTCACAGCGAGCAATACAGGAATAAAAATTCCGGAGAATGGGTAACAAATAATAGCAAAAAATCGGCAATATGGAGCTGCGGTAATCCAAGGCGACAGATTAGCAAGAAAAAATGCGGAAATTGCTTCGCTAGGGCCCAAGTGAATGGTATTGCTTTCTATAGCTGTTACCTGCCGCCAAGCCTTAGCCTCCCCCAGGCAACATCTGCGCTCGAAGAGATTGCAGAAGACGCCCGGGAAAATCGCCCCGCCGTAATTGCCGGGGACTTTAATGCCTGGGCTACGGAGTGGGGCTCCCCCCGAACCAACGCGAGGGGAAAGGCGCTACTTGAGAGCTTCGCCGCACTTGACCTAGTGCTGCTGAACTCTGGAACAAAACCGACTTTTTCAAGAGCCGGCACCAGTTCTATCATTGACCTCACATTTGTGAACACTGGATTGGCCTCGGGCTCCAGCTGGGAGGTTAGTGACACCTACACGGGTAGTGACCATGCAGCAATAATCTGCACGATAAATTCTAGAAGCGGCCCACCACGAGTCCCTAAGACCGTGCCAGGGTACAAAATAGAAACGCTAGACGTGGAGATGGTACAGATGTTGTTCGAGGACCTCTCCACAAGCGGCTCAGCTGAAGAAAGGGCAAACCACATCGCAGAGTACACCAAGGTAGCCTGTGATGCATCTATGCAGAGAAGAGGGAAAAACCCATCAAGAAGAAGACCTGCATACTGGTGGAACCAATCCATTGCGGAAGCCAGGAAAGACTGCCACAGGGCAAGACGCGCATACCAACGCTCAAGAGGAAGGCCCGAATTTGAGGCACTCCAAATATACTTCAGGGAAAAGAGACGAGCCCTGGAAAAAACTATAAAAGAGAGCAAACGCAGGTGCTTTAACAATATCTGCGAGGAAATAGACTCCAACCCATGGGGCTTCGCATATAAACTCGTCACAAAACGGCTGCGGGCATTTAGTCGGCCATCACCGACATGCCCAGCCAGCCTAAAAAGGATCGTGGAAACACTATTCCCAGAGCAAGAAGGTATGGCGCGGACCTCACTGATCGTGAACAGGGCGAGCATAAAGCTCACAAGTGCCGAAGAAGTCCTCCAGGTATTGAAGACAATACTGGACGACAAGGCACCGGGACCAGATGGAATCCCGAATAAAGTTCTCAAAATTGCCATAAAAGCAAATACTAAAGAGTACGTTGACATGTATAACGCATGCCTAACGGAAGGTGTGTTCCCTAGCCGCTGGAAAACACAGCGGCTGGTACTCATACCAAAGGGGGAAAAACCCGCGGAGGAGCCTTCTTCGTATAGGCCACTCTGCATGCTGGACACGGTGGGTAAAATTCTCGAAAGAATAATCCACTCCCGGCTAGAAGGTGCCCTTGCCGAAACCAACGGCCTCTCAGAGATGCAGTATGGTTTTCGGAAGGGGCTATCCACCATCGACGCCGTCGGTAAACTGTGTGAAATCGCAGATAAAGCCGTTGAGGGGAAAAGGTGGTTGTACGGCACTAAGCAGTACTGCTTAGCGGCAACGTTGGATGTAAAAAACGCTTTCAACTCCGCCAGCTGGCACCACACACTAAATGCACTGAGCAACTTAAATGTATCAGTGTATATACAGAGAGTAATAGCGAGCTACTTTGAAGGCCGCCTGCTCCTGTACGATACTGATTCCGGGCAATCGACCCACAGGGTCACCGGGGGAGTTCCCCAAGGATCAGTCCTAGGCCCTTTGTTATGGAATGTCATCTACGATGGGATACTTAGGATCACGATGCCCGAAGGGGCACGACTCATTGGTTTCGCGGATGACGTGGCCATAGTGGTTACGGCAAAGAAACTACCAGATGCGGAAGGAATCTGCAATGAAGCGGGGAAACGAGCAAGCGCATGGCTCGACTCCAAGGGACTCGCCTTGGCAGCGCACAAGACTGAAGCAGTCCTGATAAGTAGCAGGCAGAAAGTGGAGGCAGCTACTATCAAAATTGGAGAAGCCACAATTACATCGCGTCTAAGCCTAAAATACTTGGGCGTCATGATCGACCACCGGCTTTCTTTCAAAGAACATCTAGCGTACGCTAGTGGCAAGGCAAGTAGGACCGCGGCCGCGATATCGCGAATTATGGCGAACACTCGGGGACCAAGGCAACCAGGACGTAGATTACTGGTTAGTGCTGTCACATCGACGCTGATGTACGCTGCTCCCATATGGGCTCGAGCCACAAAAAATGGAAGTTATATGCAAGACGGCGACTCCGTGCAGAGATTGTGTGCACTACGGGTATGCTGTGCGTTCCGCACGGTATCCCATGACGCGGCGCTGGTAATATCGGGAGGCATACCGATTGATCTGCTGGCAGTGGAATCAGCTAACATCCGCGCGGGCAGCACAGGGGTCGCAACTGCAGAATCCCTACGGAAAAGGTGCAGAGAACTCACCATTGCTAAGTGGCAAGAGAGGTGGGTAAATAGTAGCAAAGGACGATGGACGTATAAGCTTATCCCAGAACTGCAGAGATGGCTGGGACGGAAGCATGGACATGTGGACTACTACTTAACGCAACTGTTGACGGGACATGGATGCTTTAAATACTATCTGAATAGGTTTAAGCATGAACGTTATCCGCACTGCCCACTCTGCGAGTCGGATAATGAAGACGCAGAACACGTGTTTTTTGTCTGTCCGAGATTCGAAAATGAACGAAGAGATTTGAGCATAAGGGTTGGGAGGACGCCAGCCGCTTGTAACCTGGTGGACATTATGCTTGAATCAGAAGTAAATTGGTCTGCGGTTTGCAACATGGCCACAATAGTAGAAAGACTGCGAAATTCCAATAGGATAGAATCCTAGAGAGCCCTAAGGGCATTCCCCCCCCGGCGAAGTAATACCTAACGGCAGTACCGCCGGGTAAGCGGGGAGGGGGTGGAGTTTTTACTGGGTTAGAGTCCCAGACTTCGGCAAGCTAGTTCAGCACCGAGTTGGCTTTTTATACTTTTTATACCGAAAGCCGGAAAACCCTCCCACACCAACCCAAAGGACTTCCGCCCGATTAGTCTCTCTTCCTTCTTGTTGAAAACCCTGGAAAGGCTAATTGACACCGATATAAGGCTAACCATCGATAAAAGCCTACTCTCTGACGCACAGCACACGCACCGTAAGGGTAGATCAACAGATACCGCCCTCCACTCTCTAGCGTACAGTAGAGAGGTTTCAGAGAGAGGTTTCCGCAATAAGGAATGCTCTCTGGCCTTTTTAGACATAAAAGGCGCCTCTAACAACGTCACCCCAACGGCGATTACTGGTGCTCTGACTGAACTGGGCATTGAGCGGCCCATAGTGGGACTCATACACACAATGCAAACCAGCAAAGTAGTGTACTCCACTATGGGATCAGCCCACTCGACCAGGAATGTCAGCAGAGGAACCCCACAAGGAGGCGTACTCTCACCTCTTCTATGGGTTTTAGTGGTCAACAAACTGCTATCACTTCTAGAAGAGGCGGGCACTAAAGTGGTAGCCTACGCGGACGACGTGGTTATCCTACTGCAGGGCAAATACCTGCAAACTCTTTGCAATCTAATGGAGACAGTCTTATCCACCCTCTCCCGGTGGACGGCTGTCTGTGGACTGGGAGTTAACCCAGAAATTCTGAACTAGTTTTCTTTACAAGGAAGTATAAAGTACGCGCCTAATACTTAGCAACCAAGCAAAGTACCTAGGTGTCATCCTTGACAAAAAGCTCCTCTGGATAGATAACAACCTAGATCGTACACGCAAAGCGGCCACAGCCCTTTTTGCTTGTAAAAAAGCCATAGGGGGGAATTGGGTTTTCTCTCCACTGCAATAGTCAGACCCATTCTCCTCTACGGAAACATCGTTTGGTGGCCTTTACTAGAAAGCCTCCAAATCCTTCACAAGATCCAAAGAAGCGCAGAGCTCTGCATCAGTGGGGCGCTTCGCACCACCGCCACTGAAGCACTAAACAAAATTCTCGACCTCCAACCCCTGGACCTACTTGCCAAAAGTAACAACAGGCTCTACGGGTCACTCCAATATCCTATCAAAATATACATCCTTACCACGTAAGAAAGAACTTCTTTCGAAGTTGACTATGGGAGGAACGTAGTCTTTATTACGTGATAAGGATGTATGTTTTGATAGGATTTTAGAGTGACCCGTAGAGCCTGTTCTCCATGCCGCTGCTTCGCGGCACTAGGACAACCTCCAACACAAATTCGAAAACGCCGTCAACATATACACAGACGGCGTCAAGCCTAACTCCCAAACAGGAGGGGGAGTCTTTTCCCCCGAACGAGACATAAAAGTCTCTTTCCGCCTACCAGACCACTGTAGTTTTTTCCAAGCGGAAGTGATGGCAATTCAGGAAGCCACTACCCACCTGAACACGTCTGTACATCAAGACATAGATATCTTCATCTTCTCGGACAGTCAAGCAGCGCTCAGGGCCCTCGAATCCTACACAACTAACTCAAAAACAATCTCTGAATGCCGCAAATCTCTTAACGAGTTGGCCACTCATCTGAAAATCAACATCAGCAGCTTGCAATACAGGGGACAACTAGCCGATATAATTCGCGATCAGAAAACGGTGGGTATGCCCATGGCTACCTGCAAGCTCCATCTCACAATGTACTGTACACTGAACACACTTTCCAACCACCGTTGGAACTCAATCTCAACATGCCACAATTATAGACACACTTGGTCAACCTACAACTATCTAATCTCCAACCACTCCTACCTAACTTAACCGTCGAGCGGTTTTAATATTGCAGTTTTTCAACACGACCCCCTCAGTGGCACGTAGTTATTGTCCTTATGAGCTAGTATTTGGTAAAATTTTACCAAAATACTTAAATAGTATAGAAAATATAGAACGCATATATAATATAGATGAATATGCTAAGGAAAGTAAATATAGATTAGAAGTAGCATAGACAAGAGCTAGATTAATGAAAAAAATAAGAAAAACAGGGAAACAGATACCCGTCACTCTGCTAAAGGGGCCAAAGGGAAATGGAGATATGCAAGCAACAAAGCGAGGCGTGACAAACTTTTGTTTGGGTCAATCGATAGGTATTGACTAGAGCAATACATACTAGTTAAAAATGTTATTCTAGCATCAAAACTGCTGGGAGGTTTGTGGGCGTTAGATAGGGCATGGCACTCTGCTAAATCAAACTTTAACTGAGTAAAAACTCAGGAATCTGCATACCAAATCTCAATAGCCTAGCTCTTATAGTTTACGAGATCTCAGCGTTCATACGGACAGACGGTCAGACGGACAGATGGATATGGCTAGATCGACTCGGCTATTGATCCTGAGCAAGAATTCCCAACATAATTTCCAACAAATCTAGTACCCTTTTACTCTACTAGTAACGGGTATAATAATAAGATACTATATGATCATAAAAACAACATTGATATATCAGTAGGTGATCAAGTTCTCTTAAGAAATGAGTCAGGCCATAAGTTAGATTATCAATATACTGGTCCGTATAAAGTAACGGAAATAGGAGAAGGAAATTACATTATAATAGATGGTAACTAAATGTTAACAAGTATTATGAGTTGCTATAGTCTCTTATTAAGAATTATACAAGTACACAAGTTAAAGTTTCTAAGATGTGTTAGCCAAACACACTTGCAGTGAAATATCATTACCTGACCGTCATCAAAGTCACATGCCCAAGACCCAAGGACATTGAATAAAATACTTCCCCTTCATTTGTACCTACAGCTTTAATTACAGTCAGAAACAAAATTTGTAGGATCATTCAATATTTTTTTATATATTTTATTATTGTAAACATATTATATTAAATTCATAATTAATTATATTTTATGTATATTTGTATATAATTAATTTTCTTACTCCATCCCTCTGTAAGAAAGATGTGGGTTATTAATCTTCGTTCCAAACGCAGATTTTCGCTTGGTTCCCATAGGTAGATGTAAAATAGTTCTCAAAATGTAATCTTTCTCAGATGTTGAATTACTTTTAAAGCATTCATTTGTTCCATCCCATAATAATATTGTAACATATTTCGAAAGCATCATTAGCTAGCATAGGAGCGTCTTTCATTTTAATTTCTGATTCAAGTTTATGATAGAGGTGTTGGGTCCTGGTAATACCGGTTTTTGTTGTCAACTATTTTTCTAGTTCTAGTTTTCTAATTCTATTCTATTTGTATACTATTTGTATGAGTAAGCCATCGTTGTCTAAGATTCTGAATAAGTTTAATAAACTCTTTAATTACAATACTGATTAGCTGGTTACTATATATTTAGTAGATGTATACAAGTTGTTTAGTATTTGGTTTAGTAGATGTATACAAGTTGTTTACTAGATGTATACAAGTTGTTTACTAGCTGTTTAGTATCTGGTTACTATATATTTAGTAGATGTATACAAGTTGTTTAGTATCTGATTTCTATATGTTTAGTAGATGTATACAAGTTGTTTACTACATGTATACAAGTTGTTTACTAGCTGTTAAGTATCTGGTTTCTATATGTGTAGTAGATGTATACAAGTTGTTTAGTAGATGTATACAAGTATACAAGCTGTTTAGTATCTGGTTTATATATGTTTAGTATCTGTTTACTTGATGCTTACTAATTATTATTAGCTGGTTACTAGTTGTTATTAACGTCTACGAGCTTTTATAGTCTTTTGTTAAGAATGATCAAAAATTCTTGATCACGACTTTCGATGTGAAGTAAAAACTAACACTCTGATTTTCAATGTGTTTGCTATGTACGTAAGAAAGAATGCAAAGCCAAAATATCTCAAGATTGATATATAAATCTTAGAGGAACATGTCCGATTATGTTGGGGGAAGATGTATCCTGTGATTGTAAAACTAATTAAGAAATAAATTGTTCACAAGTTGTCTAAAAGCTGTGTATAAGCTGTTTTGATAAACAATTTTTATTCATAATGACAGATATTAAGAATATATAATAATATCATCCACTTTAACTAGTATAACATATTGTTAAAATAAAACAATTCAATTTTTCATGTAGGTATAATAAATGTAATCTTAACTACGATAGCTAGCCTTACATCCCATAACTATAGTTATTAGCTACAATAAAATGTCTAGAAAGAACAAAATATATAAATGTCAAAAAACGATTTAAAACTAACTATAATTGGGAAAGTAATACAGTAAAAAACAAAAAACACTGTGATTATCTCATTTTCTATCACCATAACAAATGTGTATACCCACACCTAAATGACCAATTGTATCCTTTGTCCAAAAATGTCTGTGACTTTTACTTATAAATTTGTCACCGATAATTGAAATCCCATTAAGCAAACCACTCATTGCTAACCGTACCATAACCCCAGAGTCAAGTTGGTTACCTACAAATAAACATAGGTGGTGGTGTAAAGGATTGCTAAAATGCCTCGATGCAGGCGCAAAGGTCATCAAAAATGATCATAAAAATATAATTAGGAAAGTATTTTTTATTTGCGAACCATTTATAACTGTTACCAACAACAAAAATAGTTATGTTAAAAAGGATTTGCTTAAATGTCTCGACGCAGGCGCAAAGGTCAAGGTATTGGAAAAAGATTCATGGAATATTATCCTTTCATAAATGAGGTCATAAATTATATAATTAGGAAAGTATTTTTTATTTGCGAACAATTTATAAATGTTACCAACAACACAAATAGTTGTTACAAAGGATTGCTAAAATACCTTGGTGCAGGCGCAAAGGTCAAGGTAATGGAAAAATTCATGGAATATTATCCCTTGACCAAAAACTAAAATTTCTTCTATTTGGATAATTAAAAAATATATATTAATTCAATACTTTGATTTTTCCTTCAAAATGCTTGATAAATCTAGTTGTTTGATATTGTCTAACTAATTGAGTAATAAGTTTTCATGTGCCTATTTAATTTACCAAAAACAGTATTAGTATTCTCTCATAAAATTGATCTTTATATATGTTCCTCATAATTAATAATGATGGTTTGTCTTAGATGGGTACTTGTAATTCATATTTAAGGTACTTACATCGTTCTCTAACTAATATCCTTTTATCCATCATGTAAACAGGTTTAGAATTGTATTGCATGCTTCAACCCCTAGCCAGACCCACCACTGTAACACATTTGACTTTTCCAATGGCTGCCCCAGCTACCTAAACTGTACATTTCTTTTGATTTTCTCTTTTCCTTTCTAAGCAATGTACACAATTTTTAAACTGGTTCTGACCTCCCTCTTTAATGGCATCCTCTACTTTATTTTCGTTATATTTCTGATCTTTTCCTAACAGTAGGTTGTTATTGAGCACCCGAAATCCCAGATATTAACTCGTAAATTGTACTGCCGGGTATTAACTTCATGTGTTTTCTTAATATGAGATATTAGGTCTTCACGCATTAGTCTAAGATAATCATCTCGATCTAAACCTAAAGTTGACTCGTCTAAAGCATTTAAATTGCTGGTATGTTGATCCATGGGTAACCATGTTTACACCAAACAATGCATGATAAGGGGATTTTCCTATCGATGTGTGAATACTGTTTCTGAGTGCATTTTTATATCCCATTGAGTATGATCAATCTTTAAGTAAGCCCGAATTCCTGCAATCAATGATCGATTTACACGCTCACTAGCGTTGGGCTGAGGTTTGTATAAAGCTGTATAGACATGACGTATACCTAGTCTAGTTAGAAATTCATTGAACTCTGAACACTTAAATTGTGATCCGTTATCGCTTACAATAACTTCTAGTACACCCTAATATGGGAATATGTCGTGGCATAAGTCTTGAATGAGATTCGCTGAAAATTTCTTCAAAGCACACAGCCAGTGAAATTTTGAAATGTGGTCCAAAACAATCAAGAGTCTTTCCGTTTCTACTAATTGTCCCATAGGAGCTCGAAGAATCATATTTGGAGATTTGGTAGCTTTACAAATGTCACATTGTCTTATATAGGACGAGTCCAGGCCACAAAAAAATTTATTTCCGATGCCTCCATTAGCTGCTACTTGTGGATTGTGTGCTCTACCTATCAAATCGGAACGTAACTGTTGAGGAACCCATAACATGCAGGATGTATTTTCTTGTTCTGTATTACCTGAAGCATGTTCACGCCTTGCATATACAAATTCATCTACTATTTTAAGATCGGGTAAGCAGTTTTGGTTAGACCTTATTCGCTTTTTAAGTAACTGATAGTCTTCATCTGAAAAATGAGCTGACTCTAAGTTGATTTCAGGTCCTGCATCTACTATTTCTGCAACATCGCTTTCTGGTATGCGCGACAATGCATCTGGTACTACATGATCTCTTCCTTTTCTGCGATGAACTGGAAATTTATAGTGCTGAAGTTTCATAGCCCATCGAGCGAGTCGTTCTTTCAAGTTGGGTTGTTCTCTTAACCAGACAATACTCGAGTGATCACGTCGAAATTTTGCATTTCAATTTTTACATACCAATTTCGCTGTGCGGATGAAAGGTTCTTAGAGAAAAACAAGGAAGAACGCTATAGTCGAGTACCTCGACTATCAGATACCCGTAACTCAGCTGGAGATATGCAAGCAGCAAAGCGAGATTAAAATGCGCCACCTACCGGCGGTACACAGATTTAAGCGTTATGGGCGTTAGAGTGGGCGTGGCCAATTTTTTATGGGTCAATCGATAGGTATTGATGAGAACATTACATTTTAGTTAAAATTTTTATTCTAGCATCAAAACTGTAGGAGTTTTGGGCGCTTTGTGGGCGTTAGAGTGGGCGTGGCACTCCACTGAAACAAACTTGCGCGGCGTAAGAAGCTCAGGAATCTGCACGCCAAATCTCAATAGCCTAGCTCCGCGTGGGTCATATCCTGCATGAAATTTGGGGCATGAGAAAGCTGGCGGCGCGATGGGTGCCTCGTTTGCTCACTCCGGACAACAAACGCAAGCGTGAGACCACTTCAGTGCAGTGTTTGACGCTGTTTAAGCGCAGTCCAAGAGACCAAGGAACAGTCGAAACTTCACCCGGCGAACCTGCTCCGAAGAAGGCGAAGATTGTCCTATCGGCCGGAAAGGTGATGGCCACCGTTTGACATTCACAAGGTGTGATCTACATCGACTACCTGGAGAAGGGCAAAAAGGTCACAGGGCTGTACTATGCCGAATTATTGGGACGATTCGCCGCCGAATTGCAGAAAATACGGCCCCATTTGGCGAAGAAAACAGCGCTCTTCCATCATGACAACGCCCTCGCCAAGGCCAAATTGGTCGAATTGGGCTCCGAACTGCTACCTCATCCACCATATTCTCCAGATTTTGGAGCATCGCTGGGTCAAGTCTCGATACACTTGCCACGCCCACAAACCGCGAAAACCTGTGACGCCCACAATTTTCATGCTAGATAAAAAATTTTAACTGAAATGTATTGGTTTCGTCAATACCTATCGATTGGTCAAAAAAAAATAAATAGACTCTATTAAATTTATGATTTCGGCCCGCAACAGTAAATATTTATTTACCTGCACATAAAATTTCCGATGTAGCGTGCCGAATACATAAATTTAATATAGTTTATTTATTTTATCGAATGTAATATAATTTTTCGTCATAATTGTTGATATCAGAAATTTTTGTTAAGAGCGCTTTCGCCACTACTTTTTACCTCGTTAAGAGGTGTTTTTGTTTGATATCAGAAGTTTTTTTGAACAAGAGTTTAAGTACTCCAATACCATGACTAGGAGTCGTCCCCATATGGCTTGCTATTGAATAACCAAACACACACTTTCATGTTCTGTAAAATCATTGGCGCGGACGATATTGATGGATGTTGCGGATGGGGCATCAGGTGACTTTATGGAGAGGGTTTTGCTTTTTGTAGAGTCATGGACTGGACACTCTGGGGAAAAAGTGCAGCACGCTGCTTCGCGTACCGCAGTGCTCGCACTGGGTTGGGGGTTGTTTATTGCGAACATGCTCATGGGTGCATTTTGTATGTCCAAAACGTAGTCTTAAGAATTTTGGGAGATCTCTGCGGTTGATGTTGTCTTCGGGTGAGATTGAAATATTTAAATGACATAAATGTCGGTACATATAGATTGAACCAAAAAAAGTTGACATAATGTGATAAGTTAAAACTCATGTTTTAAAAACGAAGAGTCCTTTAAATCCGGATAAAGCTGTGTATCCTGTGAAGACGGATGAAGGTGTGAATTTTATGAAGCTGGATTAAGCTGACGATATTGTAAAGCAGGATCAAGCTGCGTATCTTGTGAAGCTAGATGAAGCTGAGAATCCTGTGAAGCTGTGAGTCCTGTGAGACTAGACTAAGCTGAGTATCCTGTGAAGCTTGATTAAGCTGAGTATTGTGTAAGCCTGGATTAAGCTGCGTGTCCTGTGAAGATGGTTGATGTAATGTGAACTTAACGTACCTTCCCACCAGTTAGAGGTTCAGCCCTAAACATCTACCTAGATGCAAAATAGGTCTGCTTGCTACGAGATTCGTGCTACTACGAGGGCAGTCCGATAAGTACTTAGCCTCACCGCCCGATGGCGTCACTATCGCAAGATAAATTTATGGCTCCTACAGTTTTGATGCTTGTTCTCATTAATACCTATCGATTGACCTAAAAAAAAGTTTGCCACGCCCACTTTAACGCCCCAAACCGCCCAAACCTGTGACGCCCACAATTTTCATGCTAGATAAAAAATTTTAGCTTAAATGTATTGGTCTCGTCAATACTTATCGAGTGATCCAAAAAAATTTGCCATGCCCACTCTAACGCCAATAACGCTTAAGTCTGTCTACCGCAGGTATCTCCATTTAGCTGAGTAACGGGTACCTGATAGTCAAGGTACTCGACTTTAGCGTTCTTTCTTGTTTTGTTTTGACTGCGTGTGGAATCAGACGTGTCCGCGGATTTTAGAAAAATGGAGAAAGAGCAGTATCGGTCTGTGACTCGATTGTTGTTTTTGGATGGGAAGGGCTGTGTACGGTGACTCTTCTCCTTGGATGGCGACCGTCAACGTGGTCGCACGTCGGTCTTTCACGCCCATGTACCACGAAAACGGCTACCACGGAGGATAACGTGACAAAATCCACGATCTCGTATTGGCAGACCGCCGATTAAAAATACGCGAGATAGCTGAGGCAGTAGGTATGTCAAAAGACCGCGTGGGTCATATCCTGCATGAAATTTGGGGCATGAGAAAGCTGCTGGGTGCCGCGTTTGCTCACTCCGGACAACAAACGCAACCGTGAGACCACTTCAGTGCAGTGTTTGACGCTGTTTAAGCGCAATCCAAGAGACTAAGGAACATTCGAAACAGTGGACTTCACCCGGCGAACCTGCTCCGAAGAAGGCTAAGACTGTCCTATTGGCCGGAAAGGTGATGGCCACCGTTTGGCAATCACAAGGTGTGATTTACATCGACTACCTGGAGAAAGGCAAAAAGGTCACAGGGCTGTACTATGCCGAATTATTGGGCCGATTCGCCGCCGAATTGCAGAAAATACGGCCCCATTTGGCGAAGAAAAAAGTGCTCTTCCATCATGACAACGCCCTCGCCTAGGCCAAATTGGTCGAATTGGGCTCCGAACTGCTACCTCATCCACCATATTCTCCAGATTTTGGAGCATCGCTGGGTCAAGTCTCGATACACTTGACTAAAAGGATATTATGTTGAGAACTAAATCGCCACGTTTCCAAAATTTTCGTTTTTCCTTTTGGAGGCTAAGTACTTATGGGACCACTCTCGTAGCTCAGTAGACTGTGTTCGTACCACCAAATTTATATGACGTGCCTGCCCCGTAGATCAGTGGGATTATTTTCGTTCTACTTATTACAGTGGGTGCCTCGGTGTCGCCTCGCGCCCATTGCAATAGCTGCTGATGATGCTCGTCCTGGCTCCTCGTCTCGTTGGCTCGGTGATCGTTGTCTCCTTTTAGTATCTCTAAATGCTCGTGGTGTCTCTCGTCTCTGCTCGCTCGCCGCGCCTTGGCCTTGCGGGTTTAGGGAAGCGTCACCGTTCTCAGATTAGAATGAACAGGTACCTTGTTCTCTATAGCGAGAACAGCGCATAGCGCAGACGAACGTTCAACCCCAGCCTCACCATACTGCTGTCGTCCGTGACGTTCTTGCGTTCTACTCAATGAGCTTCCCGTGGCGGTCGAGACGTTGATGTCCAGTGATGTAGCTGCCGATGTCCTCCGCTCTGGACGATAGACGTTCCGGGACTTGCTGTACAGTTGGACTCCTTCGAGAGCTAACCAAAGGAGTGAGCGAGAGGCAAGTACACGGTTAACGCTATTCGTTGGCTCGGTGCTTCAGCGCGGTACTCAGATAAGCTAAGGAAATACCACTAAAAATACCCGATTTTGTGAGTGAATTTCGATCAGCTACTTGGCAGCTAATGCAGAGCTGGAAAACTCGCCGGAATCTACAGAAGGGGTACACCAAAAAAAAATTGCCCTAATTCAAGTAATTCGCCGTTATATCAAGAAAATTTCTTATGATTTTCATCCAAAGGCGACTCGCCTTTATTTTAAATAAATAATTTTCTTGAATTTATGGTATAATATTTCTGGAAATAATGACAAATTTTTCTTAAACGTATGGTAAAAAACCTTAAAATTAAGGAAAATTTTCTTAAAATAAGAACACTTTTATTTATAATGTCAGACTTTTTTTTTCTACATTTGAGGAATTTGGTTGGTTTTGTATACCAATTTTGATTTTTAAATAGGTAAAACGGTTTCTAATATTAATGGCAAATATTACATGGGAAAATTTTTATATTTACCTGAATTTATTAAAGATTTATTTAATATATGACTAAACAGGGCGATGTTGTTTTTGGTCCAGCTTTTCGCATACCAATAACGTTTATTCCTCTCTAAACCTTTTAAAAAAATATGGAAAATAGAAATCTGAAACTAAAAAGAAAAAAAATTAAATTAATCAAAAAAATAAAAATATTTAAACAAAGGGTACACTTGCCGTTGCGTGGGCTCGAACCTGGTACTTTTGTACGATTGTTTATGGACCGGACGTCTTTACCAGCTAGACCACCATCAAAATGTATAAAAAAAGTTCCTTTTCCCCTAAATATGGGTATTTCTTTACTACATTTGTGACGATCCTGCCCGACGGCTAGACCGTCACAATATGTAGATATAAGTAATCGTTGACTAAGTTTGCCATTGTTATTATTAGTACGTAAGTGATATGAAATGTAGGATTATGATTTATTAAGTGGAAAGCGAACATATGGATTTTTGGGGTGCAAAACCAAAATAGGTCAAGTTTGGTTCCGCACCATCCGCCCGAGGTGGCAACCATAGGGAAAAATACTAGAAAATAGAGAAAATACCAAACCGATCCGGCAAGGCAAAGGGAAGAAAGATGAAATGGGCACACGGGGGTTTCCGGTCTCTCTCGTCTCGGGCATCGGACGGTGTACGGTTGCGCACGACGAAAAGAAAAGGCAAGAAAACACGCGGAGAAAAGAAAACCCGGTCGGCGCAGTGAAACCCAGGAACGATTAAACACGACAAATAAAACTGAGTGAACGAATACGAAAAGAAAAGGCGTTTTTGGGTTTTGTTCCCCCCTCTTCTCGCACCTTTGTTCCCCGAGCGAGCCTGGCTACTAACGATCGATGACCCAATCGGAAGCGGTAAATTAGTTACGTCGGACATATATGTATATAGCATCCCGATCTTGTGAAACTCACCCACTAACCTACATGCACAGGCGGAAGACCCCCTCACATTCCTGCATGAACACCACCCGCCCCCACGAGGTGGTATATCCCTTCGTTACCTATTAATTCCTCCCCCTCACGAGGTGACAGATCCCTTCGTGTCCTATTAACTCCCCACGAGGTGGTATATCCCTTCATGTCCTACTAACTCCCCACGAGGTGGCAGACCCCTTCGTGGCCTACTAACTCCCCACGAGGTGGCAGACCCCATCGTGCCCTATTAATTCCCACCCCCCACGAGGTGGCAGACCCCTTCGTGCCCTATTAACTCCCCACGAGGTAGCAGACCCCTTCGTGCCCTATTAACCCCCCACGAGGCGGTAGATCCCTTCGTGTCATGTTAATTCCCACACCGTAGCGGAAGGGAAGACCCTTCCGACTTTGACTAATCGAACTTGTTTTTAGCCGGCCCAATTTCGACAGACACTGGCTGCGGCCTCGCCCGAAGGTCCAGCCCGTGGGATTTTCGGCCACGAAAGGACTTGGTATTCTGACGGTGCCGTAATTTCATAGGTCCTGGAACACCCCTCTCTTTGAGCGGATAGACGTAGAATCTCCGGGATAATTGATCAGAAATCATCGTTCGCCCCGCGAATATTACTCTCTAGCCCTATGTCTCAGTGACTTTACAAATTTATTGTAAAAGGACTTCTGGATCCGACTGAGAGTTATATCCTGGCCAGAGAGCAACCTTATACATTCAAGTAAGAATTTACCAATATTTCAAGA
This sequence comes from Drosophila suzukii, assembly GCF_043229965.1. Classification (NCBI taxonomy): domain Eukaryota; kingdom Metazoa; phylum Arthropoda; class Insecta; order Diptera; family Drosophilidae; genus Drosophila; species Drosophila suzukii. Next base: position 2,985,352 of record NW_027255895.1, on the reverse strand, counting down.
AAAAAATTAAGAAAAAGTCACCATTCATTAAAGAAAAAATTCAGATTCTCTCTTTTCTTTAGAAAAAAAAAATTATAGCAAAATTCCGTAAATTTTAGAAATTTGTTCCATAATCAAGAAAATATTTCTTTATTCAATTCTTAAAATCACGGGCGATTTTCTTATATTTTTGGATTTTTTTTGAGTGTAAAAAGGGGCCGCCCACTAAGGGACAGCTGGAGGATGTTGGGCGACTTTTTGCACCACCAGCGTAACAACACCGTTACCAATCCGGCTCCCACTTCCTCAAGGTTCAATATACCTGTTGGGACTCGGAGCTGGACTGCAGATGGAGCGGGAAAGATGGTGAAAAATAGGCTTTGACCTACTTATACACATAAATAAAACGTGGAACATACCATTTGTTTATATTACTATTATTATTATATTATAACAATCAATATTTGCAATAGCAGCAAATCAGCGGTTTTCACTAATACGCCACCTAGGGGTGCTTTAAGCTAGTTGGCGCTATAGGCAAGGTGTTTATAAAAAATAAAGAGTTGTTTTAAGTGTATCTACATTTGCCTCGCAGTCCCTTAAGCTAAGTAACGGGTACTTAATAGTCAAGACCGTGATTTTAAAACAGCGTTTTCTCTTGTTATGTTTAAATTTTTCACACTCCATGTTGTACTTTAAAAATGTTAGTTTTTGTTCTTAGTTCGACAGGAACCATTTATTATTGCACCCAAAAAAAAATCGTCATCAATATGCCATTATTTAGGTGTGAGTGTGATACTATTGAGTGTCAAAAATTATCTGATACGAAGATCATCTAATTGACACTATTTTGGTGTCATTTTGATATTTTCGAAAATATCAATTTAACACTACGCTTTGTCATTTTTTAGTAAGAATATGTGGTCAAATTGATACTATTTCACAGTAATTTGATACTCATTCAAGGTGTAAAAAGGCCATTTTTAGGGTCAACTTCATACGATTTTAGTATTAATATGACGCGAATTAGTTGTTAATTTCACACTCAAAAAAAAAACCAATAATTTCTTTTTCATTTTTTTAATAAAAATTTGGTTTTTTAGTTAAAGTTATATGTGTATTTTTAATCTTATAAATTTGCTGCTGTCGACCAGGTGTACATACGTGGATAGGCATAGAATCGTTGTCCTCCATAGTGAACTTAAATGACAAAAAAATATTGCATTCAAAAATTGCAAGCGATGTCACCGTCAGTGCTTACATGCTTACATACATACAAGGGTGGTCAAAAGTATTTTCACAAAAAAAAAGTTAAATATATTCATAATTTGAACTTACATCTTGTTAACTTTGGCATCAATGGAAAGGTAATTTAAATGCCGTTTGAATGATACAATACATTTCTTAACACATTCAGTACATATTGAAAAGGACGAATTTGTGTGAAAATGTCCTTTTTGAACTTTTTTCCTCGACTTGAAAACTTAAATTTTTTGAAGCAAAAAGTTTCTTCAAACAAAAATAGTAGTAACTGCAAAAAGAATTTTTCAAAAATCATGTTGCTTATATTTTTTATGGTTTTTTAAAGTTGACACTGTCGGAAAAAATTTGTATGAAAAAGAGAAAAATATGCCTAAAATGCATGTTTCTAAACATTTTCAAAAAATCATAAAATATATAAGCAAAATGATTTTTGAAAAATTCTTTTTGCAGTTACTATTATTTTTGTTTGAAGAAACTTTTTGCATCAAAAAATTTAAGTTTTCAAGTCGAGGAAAAAAGTTCAAAAAGGACATTTTCACACAAATTCGTCCTTTTCAATAAGTACTAGATGTGTTAAGAAATGTATTGTATCATTCAAACGGCATCTAAATTACCTTTCCATTGATGCCAAAGTTAACAAGATGTAAGTTCAAATTATGAATATATTTAACTTTTTTTTTGTGAAAATACTTTTGACCACCCTTGTATATATGTGCAGTGTGTATTTATGAATTCGAAGAATAACGAATAGATACACATTCCATACATTACATACATATTACATATTATATTCTTGGGAATGTACTTACCTGATTCAATAAACACTAGCACCTTGCACTGAAATATTTGACGTCTTTTTTGCAATGTCGAGCTCACAATGATTTATCGATAACTACGCTTGCTATTGATGACGATTTCTTTTTGGGTGCACGATAGGCGCAGTTCGAATTTCGAAAATAGAAATACAATTATTGGTATCGACGAGACCCTGGATTGGTCAAAATGACACTAATTAGGATCAAAAAACATTCTTCATACAATGTTATATATTGTACTTTTGACACTCGCTTAGGATCAAATTGATGCCAAAAATTTGATCCTAGGTGTAGTGTCATTTTCACCCACACTTATCAAATTGACACTCAAAGATTTTTTTTTGGGTGTAGCCAAGTCGATCTAGCCATGTCCGTCTGTCCGTCCGGATGAACGCTGAGATCTCGGAAACTATAAGAGCAAGGCTATTGAGATTTGGCAAGCGCAAGTTTGTTTCAGCAGCGTGCCACGCCCACTTTAACGCCCACAAACCGCCCACAAACTTCAAAAAATCGTAAATATGAACGCGGATATCTCGGAAAATATCAAAGATAGAGAATTGAGATTTCAGATTTAGATTCCGTAGCTTTGTACGCAGCTCATGTTTGTTACGCGAATATGCCACGCCAACTCTAACGCCCACAAACCGCCCAAACCTGTGGCACCTACAATTTTCATGCCAAAAAAAGTCATTTAGGGTCTAGTGGATCGCGGCTGCGCTACCCTCTTACGCTGGCAACGGCCATTCAGCGCCTTGGCAGCGCCCATATATATTTTTATACCCGTTACTCGTAGAGTAAAAGGGTATACTAGATTCGTCGGAAAGTATGTAACAGGCAGAAGGAAGCGTTTCCGACCCCATAAAGTATATATATTCTTGATCAGGATCACTAGCCGAGTCGATCTAGCCATGTCCGTCTGTCCGTCTGTCCGTCTGTCTGTCCGGATGAACGCTGAGAAACTATGAGAGCTAGGCTATTGAGATTTGGCGTAAAGATTCCTGAGCTTCTTACGCAGCGCAAGTTTGTTTCAGTAGACTGCCACGCCCACTCTAACGCCCACAAACCGCCCAAAACTGTAACTCCTACAGTTTTGATGCTAGATAAAAAATTTTAACTGAAATGTATTGTTCTCATCAATACCTATCGATTGACCCAAAAAAAAGTTGCCACGCCCACTTAAACGCCCACAAACCGTGAAAACCTGTGACGCCCGCAATTTGCATGCTAGATAAAAAATTTTAACTGAAATGTGTTGGTGTCGTCAATACCTTTCGATTGATCCAAAAATAAATTTGCCACGCCCACTCTAACGCCCATAACGCTTAAATCTGTCTACCGCCGGTAGGTGGCGCATTTTAATCTCGCTTTGCTGCTTGCATATCTCCATTTCCCTTTGAGTAACGGGTATCTGATAGTCGAGGTACTCGACTATAGCGTTCTTCCTTGTTTTGTTTAAGTTTATGCAAGTGTATTGTAAAAATGTTGGAATTGGTACAGTGGATACTCGCTACAATTTGATATATATTTATAGGAAAGAAAACAGAGTCCTTTGAGCTGCATATCGTGACAATTGTAGGAAAGCTGGATCTACCAATGCTGACTTTAGAAGAGTCTGCTTTGCGGAATCTCCCGCACATGCAAAAAGTTGCCTTCAGAAGATATATGCCTACGCTGGTCCGAAAATTTAATACTGAAGGAGGCTGAGTCCAAAAGGATAAGCTCCACACAAAAATAAAATATAATAAAAGAATAGAATAAAATATTTATTTTGAATTTATTTTTGTTTTCTTTAATTTTATTTTTCTATTTTTTTTCATACCTTTCCTTTGAGGTATCAGTCGTTACGATTGAACCATCACAGCAAATTTTCATTTCTTCGTGTATATAATGTGTAGTAGTTCGACCTCGCACACTCCCCTGGTGCGCTTGGAACAACAAACAATTATAATATTTAAAAGCGTCTTCTTATTATTTCTTACCTGTTGGACTACTAATTTATGTTTAACCTCCACAGTAGGCATATGGGACAGCATCCGCTTTAAAGTTTCATTAGTCTTTTGGGCCTCAGACAATTTATTTTTAATATTTGAATTCTCTACGGACTGCTTTAGCGCGCGCCTTAAAAAAAAATACATAAAATATGTTAAGGTGGTACTTCACGCTTACTTTTGCAGTGATTGTAATTTTTCAAGCAATTCAAATTTTTTTGGATCTTCGCCTTTTAATATACGCCACCGATGCACTCCTGTTGGTGTTCTTGCGTCTTCAGTTAGGGCTCGGATACGTATGCGCTCTTGATTAAGTGCACGTTGTAGGCGAACAATTTCCTTTCTCATGTCGGCAGTACTTTTAATAGCATGTTTTAAACACTCACTTTCAGTGTGAAGATTAGATATTTCTTTTTTTAGTAATCTTATATCTTCTACACGTTGATTATATTGTGTTGTCCCATTATCAAGTGCATTTTGGGCGATTTGAAGTTTTTCCTTTATAACAACTATCTCGTCGTTACGACGTACCATTTGCAATCCAACCAAATTTCTTTCTTTTCTCATTTTCTCCAATTCGTGACCCATCTTCATAAACTTTAGTTCATCGTTAGATATAGTCTTTGCTAGCATTTCATTTTTTGCTTTCATTTCTCTCATATCTTTTCGTAAGCCCGCAACTAAATTTTCTTTATTTTTTAGCTCCGATTGTAATTCTTTTATATAATTGTTAAGATGTTCAATTTTCAAATTTAATGAATTTATTTTTACTTCGTTTGCGCTAATTTCAGTGGTTAGTTGCTGAATTTGATGACCAGATTTCTAGATGGTAATTAATTGGTTTAAAACCGAGATATTTAAGTAATTTTAAAAAATAACTTACTGCTTGAAGAATTCTAAAATTATCTCTCTCCTGGGTTGTATTTTCTAAATTACGTTGCAGCATCATTTTTTCAGAATGCACTGACTCCAATTGCTTTTTAAAGCTGTGCACTTCGCGTTGTTTTTCATGAAGCTTTTCAGTAAGATCATTAACCTGGGTTGTCTTCAAGGATATTTGATCTGAAATAGTTTTTTTGAAGATAAATAAATAATTATAATTATTATTCGATGCACATTGTTCATTCCAGTAGCAGATCAACTGGTATTTCGCTTTAAGAAATAATTTAAAACATGGAAGAACGCTATAATAAAAACAGAAAGTTATATTTTAACGTCTTAGTTGTCCGTTGGGATAAAAAAACCGCTGCAACTTATAAATAAAGACAAATCTATATTATAACATTTAAAAATTAATATGCTAATATCTAATTATCAACAATGTTTCTTTTTTGTTTTTCAAAGTATTTTTCAGCAAGATTTGTACACTTTTGCATGCGCTTAAACCAGTGGTTGGCGCATTCATACCATCACAAGTTTGCCTTGCATCAGTGTGAGTGTAAAAAGACGAAGATGTCTAGCGGCGCGCTGAAGCCTGACGTATCTCTGCTTTGCACTGAAAACTCCTGCCGAAGCTGAGAAAAAAAAAAAAACCCCGAAGACCCATGCCGAAGTCACACGAGCATCTACGTTATACGTAAGCGAGCAGCGGATTGGCAGAACAATTCCCTATGCTCATTTGGAAGGCCGCTGCCGACCGCTGGCTTAAACCAATTGTCAAAGCACTATTTCCAAATCAAGGGTTCGTTACCCACGCAATTTTTATATTGGTGTCCGGGAATAAAAATAAGTCATTGGGTGCTAAATCATGATTCGTCCCCTGTGACGATCTTACAAACGTCTTTTGAAACACCGCGATTGTATTTCCTTGCACCAATCCACACGAGCCTTTTTATAAAGCGTTTGTCAATTTATGCGGAATCCAACGAGAACAACCCTATTATAGGCCCAAGTGTTCTTGCAATATTGAATGAAAGCTTGTGGAAGAAATTCCTAAAAATGCTACTACTTCACGGTATGTCATGGCGATTTTGCATTATCAGTGCACACACGGCATCAATGTTCTATGGCCATCGTCTTAGAGCGAGCGTCGGCCACTGTTGAATACATTAAACCAGTCTTTCACAGACCTGCTGTAGTATGCATGTATCATTGTAGCGAGTACCCACTGTACCGACACCAAATTGTGTTACAGTGTACTTAAACAAACACAAAAGTGCCGGCCGCTAAACTTTTGCGGCCAGCCGAAATATGAAACCGCCTCAGAGCCCAACTTATGGGAAGTGCTAGTGTCAGCATATTCCCATGGCCTGAGTGCAGACACATACAAGGCATGCATGTACAACTTCTCTCGCGCTGTCAGTGCTACCAGCACAAATACAATTGCGAGCATATACTTCGATATATATATGACGGCCCCTGCCAATGTTTGCAGGCAGCGCAGCCGCAAATAGCTAGCTGTAAGTCATTCATATTTTGACGATTCTCAAATAAAGATCTGCCCATGGCAGTTGAAACAAATTACAAATCTTTCAATAAAAATATTATAATGGCAAACATAATGGGAAACCCAACATGGCGACCGTGACAGCGATATTGGACTCAAAAATGAAAACACAAAACAAAGTTGGAAGTGAAATAAACGCGAGGAAAGTTATGAGCGATTGCCGCCACATCCATTTGTGTGAAAGAGTGCAAGCGAAAATGTTTACGTGAAACAACGTGTGTCCCTAGTGTGACAAAAATGAGATATTCTATCTAATGAGACGAGTACAAACAAAAGTGGAGACCAAAAAGAGGAAGAGCAAGCGCCCACTATTTAAATGAAAGCAATCACCGCCTGTGCGAGGACCAGCACCGGCGCCGCCTAAAACCATAGGCCAAGGACTACAAAAGGATAAGAAGTATGGGAGGAATGGCGAATCCTCCTACACCTACGATGAAAAACAAACAAGTATAAACGACGACCTACACCACCGAACTTACACTGGAGAAGGAGAAGCTTGTGCAGCCAGCACCGGCCCCGTTCGGCGCGCCAAGCCGGATTCTGGAGAAGGAGAAGCTTGTGCTGCCAGCACCGGCCCCGTTCGGCGCGCCAAGCCGGACTCTGGAGAAGTGAACCGACAGCGCTTCCAAGAGCGCACATCTTAAATTTTTTTATTATTTTTATATGCATCTGCGATGCAAAACATTATAATTAACAATAATTGTACAGACCAGGCAGTTTCTAGCTGCGGGTCTTAATTATACCCGTTACTCGTAGAGTAAAAGGGTATACTAGATTCGTCGGAAAGTATGTAACAGGCAGAAGGAAGCGTTTCCGACCCCATAAAGTATATATATTCTTGATCAGGATCACTAGCTGAGATCTCGGAAACTATGGGAGCTAGGCTATTGAGATTTGGCGGGATCAGGATCACTAGCCGAGTCGATCTAGCCATGTCCGTCTGTCCGTCTGTCTGTCTGTCCGTCTGTCCGTCTGTCCGTCTGTCTGTCCGTCCGGATGAACGCTGAGATCTCGGAAACTATGAGAGCTAGGCTATTGAGATTTGGCGTGCAGATTCCTGAGCTTCTTACGCAGCGCAAGTTTGTTTCAGCACAGTGCCACGCCCACTCTAACGCCCACAAACCGCCCAAAACTGTGGCTCCTACAGTTTTGATGCTAGAATAAAAATTTTAACTGAAATGTATTGTTCTCACCAATACCTATCGATTGACCCAAAAAAAAGTTTGCCACGCCCACTTTAACGCCCACAAACCGCGAAAACCTGTGACGGCCACAATTTTCATGCTAGATAAAAAATTTTAACTGAAATGTATTGCTCTCGTCGATACCTATCGATTGATCCGAAAAAAAATTTGCCACGCCCACTCTAACGCCCATAACGCTTAAATCTGTATACCTCCGGTAGGTGGCGCATTTTAATCTCGCTTTGCTGCTTGCATATCTCCATATAGCTGAGTAACGGGTATCTGATAGTCGAGGTACTCGACTATAGCGTTCTTCCTTGTTTTTTTTTAGCTAGGTAGGGATACATGTAATATTTCATACATATATATCAGGAAATTTAAAAAACAAAATTAATTAATTAATTAAATAACACATAAATGCCTAAGACAAAAAAAATAATAAAAGAAAAAGGAGAGGAAGTCAAAAGAACTTCCTGAATTTAAAAATAAAAAAATTAAACAAGCAGCTATAGGGAATTAGATGCCTACAAAAATAAAAATGATATGAAGGAGGCTAGAAAACCAAAGTGCCCTGCAGATTGTAAAGGGCCTTTCGAAAATACAGCTGTCATAAGAAATGGAGATATGCAAGCAGCAAAGCGAAATTAAAATGCGCCACCTACCGGCGGTAGACAGATTTAAGCGTTATGGGCGTTAGAGTGGGCGTGGCAAATTTTTTTTTGGATCAATCGATAGGTATTTACGAGACCAATACATTTCAGTTAAAATTTTTTATCTAGCATGAAAATTGTGGGCGTCACAAGTTTTTGCGGTTTGTGGGCGTTAAAGTGGGCGTGGCAAACTTTTTTTTGGGTCAATCGATAGGTATTGATGAGAACATTACATTTCAGCTAAAATTTTTATTCTAGCATCAAAACTGTAGGAGCCACAGTTTTGGGCGGTTTGTGGGCGTTAGAGTGGGCGTGGCACTGTACTGAAATAAACTTGCGCTGCGTAAGAAGCTCAGGAATCTGCACGCCAAATCTCAATACCCTAGCTCTCATAGTTTCCGAGATCTCAGCGTTCATCCGGACGGACAGACAGACGGACAGACGGACAGACGGACAGACGGACAGACAGACAGACGGACAGACGGACATGGCTAGATCGACTCGGCTAGTGATCCTGATCAAGAATATATATACTTTATGGGGTCGGAAACGCTTCCTTCTGCCTGTTACATACTTTCCGATGAATCTAGTATACCCTTTTACTCTACGAGTAACGGGTATAATAAAATATATTAACAAACAACATGATTGCATAAAAATTATTCAAGCCAATCAACCAAATTTTGAGAATAGGGTATTAGCCATACTAAGAAACAGAGCAGAGCCTCTATCAATTTCAGATTTTGAAGAAATTTCAGTAGGAAACTGAAAAATATTTTCGGAAGCAGACATGCTAGGACATATAAATGTAGAGAAAGGCTTCCGTTGCTTGCGTAAATTTATTTACTGATTATTAATAGTTTATTCTTTGATTAATACACTTCATTGATACAGTTTATGTACTTAAATTCACACATTAATTATTACTGCGACACACGCGACCTTCCTCTGCTGATGCTCAATCTCTACTACTCCTGCGCAATTTTTTACGCTTTGTAACACTACCGAAAAATGTTACGGAACAGAACAACTGATCTGTTATTAATAGGGCTGCCAATCCTACACTCGGCTATTCTGTCAGTTCATTCGACCCGAATGAGGATGACCACAACTTCATATATTCAGCGACAAAGTTCGTTTTATTTGGACCCTCATCATCTCCTACTTTTTCGACAAGATATCGACCATGTCTCAACTTACGAGTAACGGCGTAAGGCCCTAAGAACTTCTTTTTCAACTTCAATCCTGCACCAAACTGTGTTCTTTTAATAGCTACTAAATCTCCGAGTTTGTACTCAGACTCTGGCTTCCTTGATTTGTTGAATGACTTGCGATTCTCGTCCTGAATCTTTGCGATGTTCTCTTTAGCTTCCACTCGAATCTTCTCCTTCTCTTCCTGCAACTCATTTAAGAAATCTTCCTCTAATAGCTTGACTAACTCCTTATCGTATTTGGTCTTCATATTGATCCCAGTAAGGATCTTGAATGGAGCTATCTTTGTGCTTCTAGGAGGAGAGGAATTTATAAATTGTTGAACCCTGCCTACATGTTTATACCAAGTTCTCGGGTCTTCCGCACAAAGTTTCGTCAATATAGTGATGACAATCCTGTTGACCACTTGACCGTTGCCACGTGGCACTCCTGTGGCTACCAACAAATGCTGGATATTGTTAACCTTAGTGGGGTAGCCACACAAATTCAGAGAAAGCGTCGACCACTACCAAAACATGATTGTATTTTTTTTTGTCATATCCATGGGGCCAATGTGGTCAATATGATAGGTCTGTAACGGTTCGTCTGCCTTGTTTATCCGGTTTAAGAAACCCTCTTTTTTCCCATACTTAGCTTCGCCAGCTATGCACTCTACACAAGACTTCACGATAGTTTGAGCCTTCCTCTCTAAATCTGGAATATAATAATCGCGCTGAACCAAGTCAATTGTCCTTTTGATGCCAAAATGTCCTTGTCGGTGAGCTGTGTTGATTATTTCGTTCTCCATAGCTGAAGGGATTACTATGAGCTCTTTTATAGGATTTTTGTGAAGAACTTCGTGCTTCAGATAGAAGTCGTCGTAGGTATGTGTTTCCAGGACCTTACAAATGGCTTTTATACATTCATCCTGATGTTGAGCCTGTTGAATTCGATGTCTGACTAACTCTTGGAGCAACAAGGTATGTACGCGGCTTAAGGCGTCGACATGTTTCATCTTTGTGCCTGGACGATGCTCTATTATGTACTCAAAGTCTTGTAAAAACATGGCCCAACGAGATACTTTCACTGGGACATCATTCTTCCGCATGGTCATAGCAAAAGCATTGCAGTCGGTGATGATCTTAATCTTTCTTCCCAGCAAATAGATTCTCCAATTCTTCAGAGCCTGTACTATAGCGAGTACCTCTAGCTCATAAGAAGGATCTTTCTCCTCGGCATCTGTTGTCTTGCGGCTCATGTACTCTACTGGGTGAAATTCTTGATCAGTTGAATTCTTTTGAAGAAGGACTGCTCCATATCCGTACATGCTTGCTTCACAATGGACTTCTGTAGCACTCTTTTAATCGAATAACTTCAGAACAGGCGAACTAGACAAGGATAATTTTAATTGAATAAACGATGCTAGCTCTTCCTCGAAGGAAGTGTTCTTTCTAAGCAAGTTCGACAAAGGTCTGGCAATGATAGCGAAGTCCTTCACAAACCTTCGAAAATAGGATGTTAGGCTCTCCTTTTTTGTCTCGCGGGACTGGGAAGTTTTCGACTGCACAAGTCTTCTCTGCCGATGGTTGGATAGTTGCGTTTTCGACTATGTAGCCAAGGAATTGAACCCTCCTCTATAAGACCTGACACTTTTCCCACTTTATACGCAGACCTGAACACATTGCGACATCTAAAACTTTCTTTAATTTTTCTAAACCTTCCTGTTCGTCCTTTGATAAAATAATCAAATCATCCATGTACAGGACAAGGGTACCGTCTTCAATTTATGGCCTGAGCTCTGAAAAATGTATCGCATAAACACTGCAGGAGAATTGGAAATTCCGAATGGTACGAAGCAGAATTCGTGCTTTCCTGCACGGGGACAAGGAAAAATCCGTTTGATAAGTCCAGCGTTGTAAACACTTTCCCCTTCTGAAGCTTATGTAAAACATCGTCGATCAAGGCCATAGGGCAGTTGTCGCGAATAATCTTCTGGTTCAATTTGCGGTAGTCGCAACAGTCTTTTAGTGCCATCTTTTTTAGCAACCAACACTATAGGTGAGGCCTATTCGGAAACACTTTGAGGAATGATTCCTTCCTTAAGCCAATCCCTGATCTGCTTGTCGACTTTCTCAGTTTCCTCGTACGGTAAGCGCCTAGGTCTCTGATAGACTGGGACTTCATCGGTGAAGAGTATTTTCATTTCTACTGGGCTAGACTCTGGCTTTAATGGCTTGTAATTTTGAACTAACGTTCGTTACTCAAGTGAAGCAGATCTAAATCAGGCAGAAAATTGTCTTCAATGAAATTAGATGCCATTAGCTGATGAAAAGTTTCTGTCAAGTCTGAAATGCCAGTGGAAGACGCATCTACAGACAAATTTTGATTGTCACTGTAATTAGTGAGGTTTATGTCATGGTTTGGACTAATTTCATCTCTACCTAAGGTGAGATCAGACAAATGTCCAAGATTTACTGGATGAACTGCGTGGAAAACGACTCCGTTTGCTCCAATTGTTGCGGTTACTGTATTAAGGACATCGCTACCGATCACTCCTTCATAAAGGGTTTCCTTGTCGCGCACTACATGAAAGCACAAATCAACGTGAGCGTCATCTAACTTCGTCGCAACTGTGAACGAACCTAGAGTGTATACCTTCTTGCCACCTATTCCAATTAGCTCTTTAATATAAGGTTTGAGAATGTCGGGGTGTTGCCAGAATCGAATAACGCCGTAATCTGGTCGCTGCCAATGTTTATGATTTAAACGCTCTGTTGACAGCTGCTAAATGTTTGACTTTTTATTTTTCACTTCCTTACGAGCTTCCTTGGTACCGCATTGATTTGCCTTGTGACCAAACTGATTGCATTTTAAACATTTTGTACCTACTTCCTTACAATCCTTTGCAATATGATTGCTGCCACCACACTTAAAGCAACGTCTGCCATCTTAATTAGTTTTAACTAAAGAACTGTCAAACTTCGGCTTTGGCTTAAACCCCTGACTCGCGCAAATCTTCTCGTAAACCTTAAGCTTCTCACGAAACTCCTTAAGATTGGACGCCTGGTACAAACAACTTTTATTTTGCTACCCTCCACTATGTATTCTATAATACTTTCTTCGTCCAACTTCGACTGATTTGCCAATGCAGTCATACTGTATAAGTATTCTATCAGACTCTCTTTCTGAGTTTTCTCCCTGTTTTCGAGCATCTTGTGAACCTGTTTTGCTGTAAGCTTTTCTCCAAATTCAATTTTTAATGCTTCTTTTAGTGCTTCCAAATCATTTATTCCTGGTTGGCTTCCCAAGAATAATTTTGCAGCTCCCTTTACCAACTGTCTGCCGTAAATGAATTTTTGAAATGAATTAAGCTCGAAATCTGCAAGCCACTCATCAATATCCGGAGAACCATTTCCAGTGAAAGTCATGGTTAAGGGTGGAGAATCAGAAAAATCTGATTCTGACTCCTCTGAACTTTCTGTGTTTTTCTGCTGGTCAATATTTTCTCGCTCAAAATAGGAGATGAGTCTTTCCTGTAACACTGCATTGTGGCCTGAACTTGGTATTCTTAATTCTTTTAACTTGTCTTTAAGCTCTGCAACAGAAAATCGTGTGATCTCTTCAACATTCATATTTTTCAAACTTACATAACTTATTTTATTTATAAAACCAACCAAAAATGTACTGCTTACGTTTCTCTTAAATTTATATATAAGAACAATTTAAATGGGAATAAAATATTGTTAACGTTGCATAAAATTGTTTTCTTTTTTCAATATAATATATGCATGTATGGATTTATACTTGCGAATCGCCTGCTGTATCTAGTCTTTTGTTACTCATCTCTGATATTTGCCACTGCTTTTCAATTTCGTCTCTGGTAAATCGTTGCAATAAATGCGGCAACCGTTGTCTGCTCTGATGACTGCTTTTCGAACTGCATTTTAACTCCCTATTCACTCGCGCCTTCAATATCGCTTTCAACCACGCCTTCAACTCCAGTGGCGTCACTTTGTCGCTTCGTATCAATCACCTCATCTGGATCTCTGCTCCATCGTGATCTCCTCCAGCTTTCACGTATCTAAGTTTTCCTCCTGGTCAAGTTGTCGCTTTAGCCATTATTGTCGCTCTCTGCGACAACGGATTGCATAAACGCCTTCCGTCGTCTTCCGTTAGGAATTTACTTGTTTCCACAGAAACAATTTTGCCCTCAGATCGACAAACTACGCAATTAATTTTGTAGCTTTGTAGTTTCAGAATTTCATTACTTCACTTCACTTCATTGATACAGTTTATATACTTAAGTTCACACATTAATTATTACTGAGACACACGCGACCTTCCTCTGCTGATGCTCAATCTCTACTACTCCTGTGCAATTTTCACGCTTTGTAACACTAATGAAAAATTTTACGGAACAGAACAACTGATCTGTTATTAATAAGGCTGCCAATCCTACATAAATGTGCTAAAAATTATGCGCAACTAATACACAAAAAAAAACAAGGAAGAACGCTATAGTCGAGTACCTCGACTATCAGATACCCGTTACTCAGAGGGAAATGGAGATATGCAAGCAGCAAAGCGAAATTAAAATGCGACACCTACCGGCGGTAGACAGATTTAAGCGTTATGGGCGTTAGAGTGGGCGTGGCGGTTTGTGGGCGTTAAAGTGGGCGTGGCAAATTTATTTTTGGATCAATCGATAGGTATTGACGACACCAATACATTTATATGATGGACGTTGATGCACTACGAGCAGTACAAACAAGTGGCCCAACGACACCAAGCACGTGCTTGTTACGCGCGGGGCCCTTTTATCAATTTGGGTAAAAAATACGAGTTCGCGAGGAAGATACAAAAAACAAATAGAGACGGGACACAAATGAAAATAAAAGAAGCATCTAAGAATGAAGCAAATGAGTTAAAATATTAGTTTTTAGTACCGGGACAGAAGTGCAAATTAAATGATAAAGGTTGTTATAATTATTACATAGAACGCGAAAGGGCTCGTGCAGACAAAAATTAGATGTACATCGTGGCAAATTTAGGGGATAATAATTTCGTGTTAGTCTAACAGGAACATTGAAAGTTAGGCGGTTTACAAGTTCTACAGAATCAATATCACCTCTTATAAGATTTTGCATAAAAAAAGTATCAAGCATTGTTCTACGATTTGCAAGGGTAGGTAAATTAAGCAATAGTAATCTACTCTGATAGGAAGGTAGCCTTATGTTTTGATCCCAGTTCAAACTACGAAGGGCAAAAAGAAGAAATTTTTTTTGTACCGACTCAATACGGTCAATATGCACTTGATATTGTGGACTCCAAACCGAAGAACAATATTCCAAAATAGGACGGACAAGGGAGGTAAATAATAATTTGGTTGTATAAGGGTCATCAAATTCTTTTGACCAACGCTTTATACACCCAAGAACACTCATGGCCTTGCTGACAGTGGTCATTATGTGGCAGTCAAATTTATGTTTAGGGTCCAGAAGAACGCCTAAGTCATTAACTGAATATATACGATCGAGTGGCGTATTTTGAAGAGAGTAACTAACAAAAGTAGGAGTACCCCTATGAAAAGTCATAACGTTGCATTTAAGGCAGTTCAAATTTAAAAGGTTATACTCACACCATCCCTGAAAACAATCAATATCTGACTGTAAGTTGAAACCCGACGCTATATCATTATGTGATAAACAAAGCTTAACATCATCAGCATACATTAGTACACGAGAGTGTGTTATGATAGAGGGAAGATCGTTAATAAACAAAGTAAACAGCAAAGGGCCCAAATGACTACCCTGAGGAACTCCAGATGTCACATAGATCAGTTTTGAGGCAGCGTTCTTGAACATAACCCTCTGACTCCTACCATTCAAATAACTTGAAATCCAACTTAATAGATAACATGGAAACCCAAGCTGATTTAATTTGAATAAGAGAAGAGAGTGGTTGACAGAGTCAAAGGCCTTACTAAAATCTGTGTATATAACGTCAGTCTGCATTTTATTCTTAAATCCATTTATTACAATAGATGACAATTCCAGAAGGTTGGTGGTGGTCGATCTTCGCTTAACAAAACCATGCTGACACGGTGATATTAGCGAGGAACATAAATGTTGCAAATGAGAAGTAATAATACGTTCAAATGCTTTAGGAATTGCCGACAATTTAGAAATACCTCTGTAATTCTGGGCATCCGCCATCGCACCCTTTTTGTGAAGTGGAATGATAAAAGAGTCCTTCCAGATAGTAGAAAAAACTGACGATGAAATAGACAAATTAAAAAGTTTAAGAATCGGTTTACATATGGTTGACGCACAAAACTTAAGCACACACCCGGGGAGTCCATCAGGACCGGGAGAATAAGTTGGCGTTGCTTTTTCTAAGTCTTTTTCGAGAGAAATTTCCGTAATTTCAGGGGTAAAGATACCATTTGCCTTATTTAAGGGCTTAGGGTAGTTAGAATTTGACCAAGGAGCCGAACTATAAGTAGTTTGGAAAAACTCGGCAAATAAATCAGCAATTTCAGAATCCGTCGATGCCTCCATTGAGTTAAAACGTACCGATGAAGGCAATGCTGACGACTTACGCTTGGCATTGACAAAGTTGTAAAACTGCTTCGGATCGTTTGAAAATTCAAATTTACATCGACTTAAATACATAGAATAGCAATGACTATTGAGAACATTAAAATCTGATCGAGCCACCACATATTTCGAAAAATCAGATGGCTTACCCGATTTCTTATACTTTTTATAAGTGTTTGTCTTAAGGTTTTTAAGTCTTTGAAGCGCATTGGTAAACCAAGGTGGCCTGTTTGTCTTTGAAGGAAACCTATCAGGAACGCATTCATTAAAAAAGGTATTTAACACTATATAGAAGTGTTCAGTGGCACTTTCAATATCCATACAATTGTACAATTCTGTCCAATTATATTGAGAAATCATGTCGTTAAGTTTTTTATAGTTACATTTTCGGAAACATCTCACTTTAGTTTGAGAAACTAAAGGAGAGAGGGTATCAACGCATGGGAGGCAGATTGTCAATTCCATTGTTGGATGATATCGGTCTTCAGGTACAACAAGAGCGTCAATTCTAGATACCGTGACTTCAGACGGGTCTGAAACAAACACAAGATCTAGTTGTCTATTTAATGAATTCCGTATAAAGCTTACTTGCTGTAATGATAATTCTAGAAGACCATCTACAAAATCATGGGCGGATAAGGGTATCGCGACTAGTGAGTCAGTAGGAGGAGACCAAGAAATATCAGGGAGATTAAAGTCACCCAAAACAATCAAAAGGTCACTGTTAGAAAGAAGGGATAGAACAGATTTTATCGCAGACAGGTGGTGCTCATAAATTATTAAATCAGAGCCAGGTGGAATATAGGAACATGATTGCAATGAAACTTTCACACTAACAAATTCAATTTCATTAGGAGTATCAGAGTGAATTCTCTCGGATGTTAGGCTAGTGCTAACGGCAATCAGCACACCGCCTCCCCTACGTGATGAGCGATCGGTCCTATAGGCATTAAAATTGTTTGACAGAACTTCATTGTCAGATATCTCTGGTTTCAGCCAAGTTTCCGTAAAAGCCAAAATATCAGCAGTAAATGCAGAGGAGTCAGCATAAAGCTTGGGTAGCTTCATATTTAGTCCCCTAACATTTTGATAAGCCAAAAATAAACTTTTTAGTTTTTTGGCGCAGTGGAGGGTCTGTTATTTGTTCTCGGTTTATTGGGAACAAACTCTTTTATTACTAAATCATCATTAAGCCAAAAGCTTTCAGAAAGTAGTACCTTAAACACATCAGGCGGAGCAAATATTTTAAACGACGAGCATATGAAAATCTAAATTGCTCAACTGAAATATTCTCGGATGGGAATTTTTCTCGAATAAATTCCAAAACATCCTCAGATGTGGTATCTGGGGTGAATCTCGAAACAAATAATTGTTTTCTATGTGGAACAACTGATAATTTCTTACTTCCCCCAGTAGCAGATTGCACCTCACTAAGCTGAGAGCCAGAAACGGTAACTTCTGTACCTATAGGTACGGTCGGCACCGTAGCCGGCACTGAAGGTTTTTTTACCACCCGACTTCGAGAAGCAGTGACTTCACCTAAAACAGCTGTATCCATAGGCGCAGTGGGTTCACTTACCACAGTGTCAACAGAGACTGCTGCAGCCACCAAGTTCGGATTTGGGGTGGATACCGTGACCGTATTAACTGCCGCTAAGCTGGTTTTTTTACGTTTAGGCGACTCAGTTAGTAATTTTTATACCCGTTACTCGTAGAGTAAAAGGGTATACTAGATTCGTCGGAAAGTATGTAACAGGCAGAAGGAAGCGTTTCCGACCCCATAAAGTATATATATTCTTGATCAGGATCACTAGCCGAGTCGATCTAGCCATGTCCGTCTGTCCGTCTGTCCGTCTGTCTGTCCGGATGAACGCTGAGATCTCGGAAACTATGAGAGCTAGGCTATTGAGATTTGGCGTACAGATTCCTGAGCTTCTTACGCAGCGCAAGTTTGTTTCAGTAGACTGCCACGCCCACTCTAACGCCCACAAACCGCCCAAAACTGTAACTCCTACAGTTTTGATGCTAGATAGACAATTTTAACTGAAATGTATTGTTCTTATCAATACCTATCGATTGACCCAAAAAAAAGTTTGCCACGCCCACTTAAACGCCCACAAACCGCATAAAACCTGTGACGCCCACAATTTGCATGCTAGATAAAAAATTTTATCTGAAATGTATTGGTGTCGTCAATACCTATCGATTGATCCAAAAATAAATTTGCCACGCCCACTCCAACGCCCATAACGCTTAAATCTGTCTACCGCCGGTAGGTGGCGCATTTTAATCTCGCTTTGCTGCTTGCATATCTCCATTTCCCTTTGAATAACGGATATCTGATAGTCGAGGTACTCGACTATAGCGTTCTTCCTTGTTTATTATTAAATTGGGCACAAACGGAATTGAACCCCTCATTGAGCTGTTTAAAAGCACCAGAGAGATTCAAAAGGCTGTCTCGAGTCTGCTTCATAAAGCCGCTCATCTCAACAACCATTTCCTTGCAGGATCCACATGACCACATGAGTCCAGAATTCTGATCAATAAAGTCTTTGACTCTACCAGTAAATCCTGCACATTTAACGTGCATTATCGACTCGCAGAGCCAGCAGAAAATAAAAGGGTCTTTAGTTGAAGACGAAAGAGTACAATTTTTCTTAGAGCAGACCAGAGCCATTTTAAGGAAATTAAATAAAATAAAATAATATATGAAAAATACCTCGAGTAAATTTGGCACTGGGATCAAATTCCAAAACCACAAAGGCACAAAACACGAAAAAAAATAAGAGCGCGAGATCGCGTAATAATTTAAATGTAAGAGAGCACAAGAGAAAAAATCTTCTATCGATTGAGCGTTGCTTGTGGGACACTGACAACTTTACGCAGGAACAGTTACAATGTAAAGCAAGCAAGAGAGAGAGAGAGAGTAAGAGACAAGAGAATAGCACACCAAAAGTCTACTAGAAATTTGGCAGGTTCAGAGAGAGTTTAAGTTACAGTTGTAATATAGAGCGGGAGAGAGAGTGAGAATCAAAGAGTTTTAGCAAGTTTAGTGAGTATAAGAATTACACTAACAAAGCTAGGAGATTAAACAAATCTAATATAAATGTTAAAATAACTATAATCACTGGGAGATCTAGTAAAAAACACTAAACACACTAGCCCAGCGGTTAGACTAAGCTTTGTTAATAAACAAACACAAAACACTCGCAAAAAATCACAGAATAGACAAAAAAATTCAGAGCACAAGAGTAAACACTACCGTTCACAAGCAACGCTAAATTTCAGTTAAAATTTTTTATCTAGCATGCAAATTGTGGGCGTCACAGGTTTTCGCGGTTTGTGGGCGTTTAAATGGGCGTGGCAAACTTTTTTTTAAGTCAATCGATAGGTATTGATGAGAACAATACATTTCAGTTAAAATTTTCTGTCTAGCATCAAAACTGTAGGAGTTACAGTTTTGGGCGGTTTGTGGGCGTTAGAGTGGGCGTGGCAGTCTACTGAAACAAACTTGCGCTGCGTAAGAAGCTCAGGAATCTGTACGCCAAATTTTAATAGCCTAGCTCTCATAGTTTCCGAGATCTCAGCGTTCATCCGGACAGACAGACGGACAGACGGACAGACGGTCAGACGGACAGACGGACAGACGGACATGGCTAGATCGGCTCGGCTAGTGATCCTGATCAAGAATATATATACTTTATGGGGTCGGAAACGCTTCCTTCTGCCTGTTACATACTTTCCGACGAATCTAGTATACCCCTTTACTCTACGAGTAACGGGTATAAAAATAAGTCCTTAGTATGGAATGGGAGCAGTTAACTCTCCACATTCGAGAATTAAAGGACACAAATGTATAAGCCAAAATAGGCCAATACATAAAGACACTATTAATAAACATGCAAAGATTCTTGTAGATTCTTTCAATTCAAATTACGTACAAATCTAATAACTGTCAAAAATAGGTATAATTTAAATATATCCTCTGCTGATGCTCAATCACTACTACTCCTGCGCAATTTTCACGCTTTGTAACACTAATGAAAAATGTTACGAAACAAAACAACTGATCTGTTATTAATAAGGCTGCCAATCCTACATAAATGTGCTAAAAATTATGCGCAACTAATACACAAAAAAAAAAAATAAGTCCTTAGTATGGAATGGGAGCAATTAACTCTCCACATACGAGAATTAAAGGACACAAATGTATAAGCCAAAATAGGCCAATACATAAAGACACTATTAATAAACATGCAAAGATTCTTGTAGATTCTTTCAATACTGCAAGAACTTTAGTACATGAAAATAGGGCAGCGATAAATAAAACGAATTAGTCAAAATTATCTAAATTACTGATCAAATTACGTACAAATCTAATAACTGTCAAAGATAGGTGTTCGTACCCAAAGGTACTCAACATGACCACACCCAACAAATCAAGCAGTAGCCAAGTTGGGAACAGTACCAGGCGCTCAGTAGCACCCACTGCATATGAGAATTGCTGATCAGCATATTATATGTCTCACTAACTCACCGTCTCACCGACTCGACGGCACACTGACCGGCCAATGCAGTCAGCACATTTGGCAGTGTCAGCTAACTACGCAAAGCCAACTACGCAAACTGCTACCACAATCATAATTCCCTGACCAACTTTAGAATATAGCTTACTTCACTAATCATTACACTAAACTTCCGTGTTCCAAGTAGTATATAAACCTGTTCCAAATGAAGAATAAAACAGTTATGTTGATAACTGTGTGTTGACACCTCTTAACTCCGCGGTTCTACTTCCTACAACTGGGAATAGGGCTCGTAATACACTATCTCAACTAGCAGCTAACCAAGTTAGCTCACCCTCAGCGCAGCTCTAGCATCGCCTGTGGTCCGGCATCACAGTAACCATCGTTACCATTGCCGCGACGCGATCGTCCTGCCATCAAAGCGTCCCCGTGCCAGCGACACCCAAAATGAGCTGCAAGGGAAAATCAAACAGCTCATTAAGAATTATGGCAAGGATTCTGCCGACCGACGCCACCGAGACGGCTACTACTCCGGTAAGCTAAATCAGTTAAACGATCTCTGGCAGCAGTTTTGCGACCTAGATGAAGAAGTCCAGCAAGCGGCATTACCCACTGGAAGTGAGTACTCGTCACGACTAGTAGCACTTAAGGAGCTGGTCGAAAAATATCAGAATATCTTTCTGGACAACATGCCGACTGGAAGCGGGCTTCCGAAAGCCCCCAGACGAACTTCGGCCAACATCAAGCTCACAACAAGAGATCAAGTCAAAGGAGATTCCGCAATTGAGACGGTGATCCGACAGTTGCAGAGAAGATGCAACGAATTGGAGTCATCATTAACATTAGCCTCGAACGCCCCAACCGTCACCCCAGCCCTACAAAGGCATTTGGATCTCCATTGTGCGTTACTGAGGCAAGCCCACGACGAATTGGACAGCACACCTGGGGCCGCAGCCCTGGCAGAAGCAGAGCTAGCCCAATTCCACACATTATACGAGGAATACGAAATGAACCTGCTTCGAGAAAACGACTCGCCAATGAGCCTAAACTTGGCACTTCCGCCAATTAGCATTCCGGAGTTCAACGGCGAGTATCTAGACTGGCCACGGTTCCATGATCTCTTTATGGAATTCGTACATAACAAACCATATTCGGCCAGTCAAAAGCTACATATTCTACAGAGTTCCCTTCGAGGTGAAGCGGGGAACGTCTTGACAGACACAGCCTTATCACAGGGTGGCTATGACGACACCTGGTTGCGGTTGAAGGCCAGGTACCAGAACGGCAAAATACTAGTATTCGCCGCCATAGCAAAAATGATTGACCATAGGCCTATAGACGGCTCCTCGCGCCAACTAAGGGCCTTACATGACACTATAAAAAACTCAATGAGTACTCTTAAAAACCTCGATATCAGCACAAAATCCTGGGATCCAATCCTGTGTTTGCTTATCAGAAGAAAACTAGACCAGCAGTCTCTAGCTGCTCTAGAAAATTCAGCGGATGCACCAACGGAAATTCCAACGTTATGGAGTGTACTGACGTTTATTGAGCGGCGCGCCTGCATGCTGGAGACGATAAGCGCTCAACCTACAGCAACACTCCGCCATCAGTCAGTTCCCAACGAAGAGAGCTGTAAGATTTGTCACCTAGGACAACATAATCTTAGAGCATGTAGCCGTATCCAGCAAATGGACCCCAAAGCACGGCGTCAAGCCATTGTTCAAGTAGGAGCATGCAGTTGAAAACTGTGGATCACCGACCACTTGTCGAGTCTGCCAGCAACGGCATCATTCACTGTTACACCAAGGACCGACTAGCAATCCAGTGGCCGGCGCAGTAACCATTTCAGGCTACGACCACGTAGGAGGATATACTATGCTCGCGACCGCCAAGGTCTCATTACAAGGGCCAAACGGTCAATTACAAAAATGTCGCGCTGTAATAGATGGTGGATCACAGGTGAATCTTATCTTAAGGAGAATGGCAGATCTGCTATCTCTTAAGGAAAGGTCACCGATTTAAATATCTGGAATCGGAGGAAAGATATCAACAGCAATTAGATCAACACTAAAGCTCTCATCATGTACATCAGGGTTTGAAAAACTACTAGAGGTATTTATTATGCCCACAGTCATTACAGACCAACCGTCAGTACCGATTACAACCGATCTTAATATTCCCGAGGGACTGCCGTTAGCAGATCCTGACTTTCGGCAACCTGGACCCATTGACCTAACCTTAGGGGCTGAGGTGTATTCTCGTGTAATAACCGGTGAACTTCTTGAACTAGGACCTAATAAACCTTTGGCACAAGGCACTAGGCTTGGTTATGTAATCACAGGTTATCTCAATAAAGAAACCTCATCTGATACGGAAATCAACCCTATTCTGGTAGAAGGCAGAGGTGATTTTGCAGGACCGAACGTTGCTTATGAACCAACGAAAGATAAAAATCCGATGAATATAGAACCGACTTCTCATCAATTCAAAACCTACAAGAAGGCTGACTTTGGTTCACCATTTCTAAACTTAACCAAGAAAGATCTTAGTTTTGTTGCAGAACGTCCACATACCATAGACGTGCCAAATGATCAAGTTCTACGAGGGCACAATTTCAGTTCTCACGGTAATGTCAATTTTATCGCAAAGGGGAGTGTTAAGCAGCATCAAGAAGATGTGAAGGACCTGAATCACAAACATGACCCTCAGTTGAAGGAACGATCCACCTTGGTCAATGATTTGTTAGGTGCTTCCGATACAATTCGGTCAAGGGCTGACCGACATCACGACCTAATTGAGGGTACCCCTCAATGGTGGGGAGAATGTTCGTACACAAAGGTACTCAACATGACCACACCCAACAAATCAAGCAGTAGCCAAGTTGGGAACAGTACCAGGCGCTCAGTAGCACCCACTGCATATGAGAATTGCTGATCAGCATATTATATGTCTCACTAACTTACCGTCTCACCGACTCAACGGCACACTGACCGGCCAATGCAGTCAGCACATTTTGCAGTGTCAGCCAACTGCGCAAAGCCAACTACGCAAACTGCTACCATAATCATAATTCCCTGATCTACTTTAGAATATAGCCTACTTCACTAATCATTACACTAAACTTCCGTGGTCCAAGTAGTATATAAACATGTACCAAATGAAGAATAAATCGGTTATCAACACACCTGTTAACTCCGCGGTTCTACTTCCTACATCTGGGAATAGGGCTCGTAATACACTATCTCAACTAGTAGCTAACCACGTTAGCTCACCCTCAGCGCAGCTCCAGCATCGCCTGTGGTCCGGCATCACAGGTACCATCGTTACCATTGCCGCGACGCGATCGTCCTGCCATCAAAGCGTCCCCGTGCCAGCGACAAGTGCTCAGCGGTGTGACCCGGAAGTGTCTACTTCGGTTAGGCACAAACAATAGGTATAATTTAAATATATCGATACCGACAATTTTAAATACACCTTTGACAATAGATCAAGACATAGACCTAACAGAAAATGAAGATTCCGATTCGAGCGAAGGAATCGAAATAAAAGAAAAAGATCTACGTGATCTAACAATTCCTGCAGTTATAACAGTAACAGAAGCAGAAGAAGAAGAAGATATAGAATCAGATGTAAGCGTGCCAGACACAAAAGAAAACATAATGGCAGATCCAGAATTCCATCCCGGAATGTAACGGGCAAAAGATACATCTTCAAAGATTCATAACAGCCTTGAAGTTGGTTAACTTGACTAAAGGCACATTCGAAGATTTGGCTGTAGAAGTCATTAAATCTAAAATAATAGGATCTACACTGTACAAAGTACAGAACGAAACATCAATAAATTCAATGATAAAGAAAGTGCAAGACAACGAAAATGGCGAAAACAATCCAGAAAGGCAAAACAGCAGAGAAATTTACTTCGGGAATAGACAACTTACGAAAGCTCCTTGAAGCTTCGTACATTGACGAAGGCCTACCAGCCGAACACGCTGACAAATTCAGCACAAAAGAAGCCATTACCATAATGATTAAAAATTGTGAGCATGGCCGCCTAAAAACAATTTTAGAGGCAGGCAACTTCAAAGCTTTGAATGAAGCCGTCACTAAGTATATACAATGCAGTACAGGCAATGCAAATTCAATACTCTACACACAAAGAGGAAACAACTATCGCGTTAGCAACTTCAGAAATAGTTACCGCGGTAGGGGCAATAAGCGAGATAATTAACAACATAACGGATATTACCATAATAATGGCTATAACCAAAATAACGGTTATAACCGAAACTATAATAATCAGACCAACAACAATTATAGAGGTCGTGGTTATTATAGAGGAAACAACCGTGGTGGAAACACCAACAATGCAAATACGAACACCAACAGACAGAATAATAATAATGTCCGACAAGTACAAACCTCGTCGGAAAACCAATAAAGACCCTTAAGATTAAAAACCAGTAAAGAATACGGTTCATACTATCAATCTTAATTTCAATCTTTTCGTTTCTTTCAAAAATGAATACACAAATAAATGATATACATTACTAGTTGATACAGGTGCAGACATATCCTTAATAAAAGAAACTTCGGACTCGTTTAACAATGTTGATTATGCAAATATTACCCAAATATCAGGTGTTGGTGAAGGAACAACCAACTCAAAGGGCTTAGTATCAATAGAACTTCTTTCAATCAACTATGCTATACCACATACTTTTCATTTAGTAACTTCAAATTTTCCTATTCCATGTGATGGAATCATAGGCATAGATTTAAAAAAAAATACAATTGTCAAATAGATTTAAAACCAGAAAACGATTGGTTCATACTGAGGCCAGATAACCTCTATAATCCGATACATATTCCAATAAAGCATACACTAGAAAATAATTTGACAATTCTACCAGCAAGATCTGAAATAGTCCGAAAAATTGCTATAAATTCAGTTTTTAATACCAAACCAAGAAATCCAAAATGGAGTATTCATTGGAAATTCCATTGGAGATTCTAAAAACACTTTTGTCCGAATTTAGAATACAACTAATAAAACTGCAATCATTCAATTAAATACACCGAAAGTTGAACCATTGGATGATTACGACATAATTAAATATAATAAAAATGTAAACAAAGAAGAAATTGTAGAGAAATTGAACAACAACTTTCCACCTCAGTTCAAGGAAATTCTTAACGAATTATGCACAAAATACACAGATATTTTCGGAAAAGAATCCGAATCAATATTAACTAATAATTTTTACAAACAAAAAATAAGAGCGAAAGATGACGAACCTGTATACATAAAGAACTATAGAATTCCCCACAGTCAAAAAGACGAAGTAGAAAAACAAGTAGACAAATTAATTAAAGACAGAATAATAGAACCTTCAGTTTCTGAATACAACAGTCCATTACTAATCGTCCCGAAAAAATCATTACCAAATTGTGATACTAAAAGATGGCGTTTAGTAATTGATTACCGCCAAATAAACAAAAAAAATGTTATCAGATAAATTTTCACTACCAAGAATAGACGATATTCTTGACCAATTAGGTAGAGCTAAATACTTTTAATGTTTAGATCTAATGTCGGGATTTCATCAAATAGAACTCGAAGAAACGTCTAGAAATATAACATCCTTCTCTACGAGCAATGGCTCCTATCGCTTCACGCGATTACCTTATGGTTTAAAAATAGCGTCAAATTCTTTCCAAAGAATGATGACATTGCATTTTCAGGCATTCTTGTATATGGATGACCTAATTGTCATCGGTTGTTCAGAAAAACATATGATTAAAAATCTTACAAACGTTTTTGATTTATGTAGGAAGCACAACCTTAAATTGCACCCAGAAAAGTGCACATTTTTCAGACACGAAGTGACCTTCCTTGGACACAAGTATACTGACAAAGCTATTTTGCCAGATAATAAAAAATACGATGTAATAGAAATATACCCAGTCCCAACGGACGCAGACAGCGCTAGAAGATTCGTTGCATTTTGCAATTACTACAGACGTTTTTTAAAAAATTTTTCCGATTATTATTATTACACATAACTAGATTATGTAAAAAGAATGTTAAATTCGAATGGACAGATGAATGTCAAAACGCATTCGAATACCTTAAAATTCAATTGATGAAACCTACACTTCTACAATAACCAGATTTTAATAAAGAATTTTGTATAACCATAGATGCAAGCAAACAAGCGTGTGGAACTGTTCTTACTCAAGATTACAATAACACACAGCTACCAGTAGCCTATGCTTCAAGATCATTTTCTAAAGGAGAAAGCAACAAAAAGACAACTGAACAGGACTTAGAAGCTATCCACTGGGCGATAAATCATTTTAGACCATGTATTTATGGAAGACATTTCACAGTCAAGACAGAAAAAAGGCCATTAACTTACTTATTTTCGATGACAAACCCGAGCTCAAAACTGACTCGAATGAGATTAGACTTAGAAGAATATGATTTTACTGTGGAACATCTTAAGGGAAAAGACAATCATATAGCCGACGGGCTTTCAAGAATAACCATAACGGATTTAAAGAATATTTAAACGAATAATAAAATTCTGACAGTCACTACCAGAAACCAAAGTAAACAGAAAAATTCCTGCGCAGGAAAAGGAAAAGAAAAAATAGATTTGCCTAGGCAAACTCTAAATAAAGCTTGTCAGCTCAACGTACATATACGAAGTAGAGCTGAGCATATATTGAACAAAAACATAAATGTTTAATTGTGACGCCGTGCCGAAAATGCTATATACGGTTGTCATGGTAAGAGGGGCTCTTGGGAGTAGGTGAGCGACTGAAGTTCAAAGATAACAATTTAGACTTTAACTCATTAGCTTTTAATGTGTACACTTTACTCTTGATCATTAATTACAATAAATGGGTCGCAATGGAAAGAAAAGTAAAAACAGACGATGTTGTCCCGTCGCTGAAGCTCGTAGTTCTCTTCTTCCTCTCGCAAGCTCTGTAGAGTTGCCAGATGTCCACCCCTTTCTCTTCAGTTGGCAGGTCTATCAGCTGTGTATACGAACCAAGTACCGTGGGACTGAACATGCCGCCCGCCAATGCGAAATCAGCATGATACATGTGTTGTTTAGGATTTTGGATCTAAATCCCCTTGTACTCGTAGCGGCTAAGACAAAGAGAAATGACATATGGATGCAATTGATTACCAAGGGAGCAACAGCTTGTTCATATTAGCATGAGATCGGCAGGCGACAAAGCTTGGAGATGAAGCGTTTTTGACTGCCTGATTTTGTTTTCAGTGGTACAACTCGAACGAGTAAATCCTCTTTAGGATGGAGACTGGTAATTCCTCCTAGCATCCATTGCGATGGAGGCAGTTGATCGTCCTTGATGAGTACTAATTCATTGATTTCAAAATTCTCCATTTTTTTGGCGAGTTTTAAGATGGGACAGCCAGTCTCGGCTCCATTGCGTCTAGGACCGACGGATCAAGTTTTGATGAGACAGAAATTCCTCGAGCAACGACGAATTTTGAGGGCGACAATGGGCAGGTGCGAGCAGGGTGTCACCAATGAGAAAATGTGCCGGGGTAGAGATCTTCTAAGTCGTCTGGATCAGCTGTTAGCGGACAAAGAGGCCGAGAGTTAAGGCAAGCTTCAATCCTGATGAGCACCGTTGCGAGTTCCTCATAAGTTTGCTTGTGACTTCCGACAATCCTCTTTAGGTGATGTTTGACGGACTTGACCCCGGCCTCCCAAAGTCCTCCAAAATGGGGGGAGGATGACGGAGTGAAATGCCATGTCGGGCACGTAGTGTGGTCGCAATCCGCCTGTTGTGCGCTTGCTAATAACTTATTGGCGCCAACGAAATTTGTTCCGTTGGTCCTCGGCGACCAGCAAAACGATAATATGCTAATAGGAAGTGTTCCGATGAGAGTCCGGTAACCGCTTCTAGGTGAACTGCCTTCGTAGCCAAGCAGACGAAAATACCTTGTAGGTACTTGTCCCGCGAAGCCGTGGGCCTCTATTTCGATTGCCCCGGTATAATCGACACCGGTCGCAATGAATGGGCGGTTCAGTAAGTTGACCCTGTGTACCGGCAGGTCGCCCATCAATTGACTTCCGATGCTAGGTGACGCGCGGAAGCACGTGATGAATTTTCGAATGATTGTCCGGACGGCTTGACTTCCATTTGGAATCCAGAACTTGTACCTCGTGTGTGCCGGAGTAAGATGAGCGCCGCCATGCAGTGCAGCTTGATGTGAGTTCTGAAGTACCAGCTCTGTAAAGAAATGACGCTGCGGTAAGATGATTGGATTTTTGCGATCGAAAGAAAGGTTGGAATTTTTGATACGACCGCGAACGCGTAAGATGCCGTCGTCAAGGAAGGGATGTCGGATTGAAAGGTTTCGGTTTATACTACTTTCACGAGGCAGCGAAGTGCATTGAGATCTGGTTTTCTTCGATTGAGTGTTATGACAAAAGCGCAGTATGTATGCTATGACTCGAACGATTTTGGTGTTAGTCGAAAACCGCTCAATGATATTAATGTCTACCTGGGTGGTGTGCAAACGAATCCGAATAGATTTTGCTTCTAGAGTTCGGTACCTCTGTGTCCGGCCACTCACTGGAGTGTTGCCTCAACCATAATGATCCGTGCCACAAGAGATCAAAGATGGAGATTTCTGATGGGGATAGTCCTCTCGTAGCGCTGTCTGCAGGATTATCCGCCGAGGGAGCACGTCTCCATTGGTTTGAACCGCTGTAGTCCAGAATGTAGGCAACGCGATTGGCGACGAACGTTTTCCATCTGGTAACATCTCCTTTGATCCAGTGGAGAACGATAGTGGCGTCCGTCCAGTATGTAACGGAGATTTGAGCGTTTTTCCAACGATTTTTTGCTACTACCCATTTAGTTAGTTTATTTGAAGTACAGCGCCGCAAACCTCGGTCCTCGGGATCGTGAGGGGTTTCGTTGGAGAGATTTTGGACTTTGCAGTGATGAGAGTGGTAAAAAATTATGAATCCGGTTGGGGAATGCGCATGTAAACCGCCACTGCGTAGGCGTGAGTGGACCCGTCGCAGAAAGCGTGCAACTGGATATCATGGCTAAAGTCTGGCGTATACCGTACACAGCGAGGTAATCGGATTTTGCCGATGTCCTCCAGATTGACACGAAACCTTTTCCATTTGTTAGCGATGGAACTGGGCACTGGGTCGTCCCATCCTAAGAAGTGCTTGCGGTCGTTTTCGGAATGTAGGAGTGCCATTGTGACTTCCTTTAATTTCGCTGAAATGAGAATAGGAGCGATTAATCCTAAGGGGTCGAAAAGTCTGGCGACCGCTCTAAAGAATTTCTTTTTTACTTGAACCCGTGGGAATGCTCGCTTGCAATTTGTAGGTGAAACAGTCTTTGTTAGGTAACCAATGCATGCTTAAGGTTTTGACTGTATCAGAGCTGTCCCAGCTTTGTGAAGTTTGATTGCATCGGTTTGCTGAAGGAATGCGGTCTAGGAGCGCTATGTCGTTGCTGGACCATTTTCTCAATTCCATGTTCGCGGACTTTAGAGCTTTCTGAATTTGTAAGCAATTGTTTTGTGCTGCTGAGAGATTGTGATCACCAGAGAGAATGTCGTCGACGTAGATTTCGTGGCACTTGGGCACTGGCAGTAATGGCATGTGGACACGTGCGTCGGCAACCGTCGACACGGCGGTTGGTGAAGAGGCTGAAGACGGCGTCAGTGTTAACTTTATTCATTGGCCTACAGCTACAAGGCAATAGGTTTCCATGTATAGATCCTCAAAACTGACGGCGATCTTCTTGGCGTGATAGTCCGTTTTGGCATATCTCTCGGTGCAAAGGATTACTTGATGGGTGGCCCCAAAAGCCGAGTATAAACTCGCAATTTGCTGCAGGCGCTTCATATAATAGCTTTCGGTTTTTCGAGACGCGGAATCCTTCTTATAGTTCTGCTACAGACGTGTTAGACTTTGAGGACGCTCCTTTTGAAGTGTAACGAAATCTGCTAAGGCCGAATCATCAGCTTCGTGGTCAGACATATTATGAAAATTTTTACCAATTTGCTTTGAACCTAGCTAGCTCTGCTTGATAAACCGTACTCACGTGATCTTTACCTTCTGCTTACGCCTGAATTTACGTAACGTTGAATATAGCGTGAGCGCAGGCTGTACTGTTTTCCGATTCCGCTTTGAGTACGAGTTTTTCCTTGGTGGCGAAATTATAACGGGTCTTCTTGCAGCACCCGTGTGTGTGTGTGAGGAGAAGCGCTGTCAGCCGACCGGGTGTGTTGGTATTGATGACTGTGCTCTGTCGGTGTGAGAGCAAGTGTTGGGGGCACAAACGGAGAAGATCGCAATTCGTGTTATGCTTTATAACTAACAATTGAAAGATCAAACTGAGATTTTTTAACTTCAAGCAAGAGTCCCTTCATGGGCCACCATGTTCAGTAGCCCACTGTTACGTGGGCATATTAGTGCCCGAGTCCTGACAAGGACTTGGGCCGAGGGAGAGGCGTCCGATGTTCAGGCACCATTTGCCGGCACAAGCTACGTCGTAACGAGAATAAATATTTAAAGTACCTGGAAAATAATATTAGTCATAAAGTTCGTCAGTCATCAGTCCACACTGCCCAACAAGCTTAGCTCTCGCTTGATCGCAATACCGTTGGGATGTGTTTTTGGCCATGTTCCCCCCTTCACACATCCGTGTGCCAATGGATCGTCGCGGGCCGCGCAATACGATCCCCTATTGTCAAGGTTGTCCGTCAAAAGTTATGTCATTGTTCTTGACCTACTCCACTTCTCGCGTCAGCACACCCCCTTAATGAAGCTCTAGCACACCATGGTTTCGAATTCTTTTTCACATTATAAATTTATTAAATAATATTTATGTCGGCGTGTGCCGGGGTTGAGTAATATAATATTGGCTAAATCATATAGGGATTAAATTAATTGACAATTATTGTATTAGCGGAGAGTATCGACTTTACCACCTGTGAAGGTGCACAAAATGCTGACTATTCACGACTACAAACGTCGCTCAGACGTCTCTTTCAATTTTACATACAATTACAAGGCTGATACTCGCCGCTGAAAAATTAACATTTAATTATTATGTATAAAAAAGGTAGAAAAAGGTATAAAAATTAAAAGTATATCTAAATGATTATATATATGAAACAAATATTATATATGGATATTATATATTATTACATGAATTCCTAACAAATTAATCTTAACTAGGAAAGTATTAACATTGCCCAAAAACAAATTCTTATCCAGACGTATACTTTACCGAAAAAATTAAAGTCTACTGTGATTTTAGAAAATTGCAATTTTAGAAAATTGCAACCCATTTTGTTTTTTTTGAAAATATTGGAATCCAATTCTTTTAGCTCTTGCGATACATTGCGATTCGTGTATCTCTTGTTACGATCGGACCATCACAGTAGACTTTAATTTTTTCGGGTATTATATAATAAAAGTGGATTTTAAGCCAACATATGGTTTCACATTGGTAATTACAACTTCTGTAAAGTCTGAAATTCGGTTAATATGTAAACATCACGCAGTTTGTACTCTATACAATGCATATTTTTTACACCCGTTACTCGTGAAAATTGGATTTTGAAATTAAAGTTTTGGCACAATGTGTTTTTCGTCCGTTCTTGGTGCTATCCGGAGCTTAACAAGCTTAATATCGACCATGCACTCGGGAACTTCCATTGTTTTTCTATAAACAGAATCGGAAACTATGTAACACGCAGAAGGAACCGTTTTCGACCCCATAAAGTGTATATATTCGTGATCAGGATCACTAGCAGAGTCAATCTAGCCATGTCGGTGTGTCCGTCTGTCCGTATAAACGCTGAGATCTCAGCAACTATAAAAGCTACAATACTGGGATTAGGCATGAAGATTCCTGAGATTCCTGCACAGCGCAAGTTTGTTTTAGCAGAGTGCCACGCCCACTTTAACGCCCACAAATCGCCCTAAACTAACGCTCCTACAGTTTTGATGCTAGAATAACTGAAATGTATTGTTCTCATCAATACCTATCGATTGACCCAAAAACAAGTTTGCCACGCCCATTTTAACGCCCACATACCGCCCTAATATGTGGCTCCTACAGTTTTGATGCTAGAATAACTGAAATGTATTGTGAAATGTATTGCGGAATTGAATGCGCGTTTAACACCCAACGTTCCTACTATGCAGTGTCGTACAACCACCTTTTCCCCTCAATGGCTGTATCTGCGATTTCGTATTGATTGTGGATAGACCCTTCCGAAAGCAATTCTGCATCTTTGAAATACCGTTGATTTCGACATGGACGCCTTCGAGCCGTGAGTGGATTATTCTTTCGAGAATCTTATTCACAGTATCTATTATGCATAAAGACCATACTTTGGGCTTCATGACCTTAGCTGCTGCTATTCCTCGGGTTTCTACCAGGTCTTTGGGGCTTGCCGATGCTCTCTATCCCAGCGTGGTTCCCCGCAATTTCATTGCAATCGCTTGATATTGCCTTGTACTTTGCCATTTCTGCTGGGATAGCTAGCGGAGTTCCTTGTTTATTGCACCTGGGTCTCGCAAGCATATTGTCCTGGAAATCTACTTGGAATTTTTTCTTCTCTTCGACTACTTTTTGCGAAACCGACAGGGCATGCAGATTCCCGACCTTCTTATGCAGCGTAAGTTTGTTTCAGCAATGAGCCACGCCCACTCTAACGCTCCTAACGCTCCTACAGTTTTGATGCTAGAATAAAAATTATAACTGAAATGTATAAATTTCATTAATACCTATCGATTGACCCAAAAGTTTGCCACGCCCACATCAACGCCAACAAACCGCGTTCAAACTTCAAAAAATCGTAGGAAGGAACGCGGATATCTCGGCAACAACTGGTATTTCAGATTTAGCTTCCGTAGCCTGCTACGCAGCGCAAATTTGTTACGCGAATGAGCCACGCCCACTCTAACGCCCACAAACCACCCAAACATGTGGCGCCCGCAATTTTCATGCTATATAAAAAATTTTAACTGAAATGTATTAGTCTTGTTAATACCTATCGCTCTTTCGCCTAAACCCACGCCTAAAGCCCACATTTTTCATGCTAAAAAAAATTGTAACTGAATTATATTAGTCCCGTCAAAACCTATCGATCGACCCAGAATAAAGTTTGCCACGCCCACTCTAAAATCTGTTTACCGCCTACATAACTTTACATTGAAATCGCGAGTAGGTAGCGCATTGCAGTCTCGCTTTGCTGCTTGCATAGCTTAGCAGAGTAACGGGTATGTGATAGTCAAGGTACTCGACCATAGCGTTCTTCCTTGTTTTTAAATTATGCCCGTAAGGGCATAAGGACCGTTACGAAATAGTGAAGTCGGATTAGCCATGTGCCACGAGCTGGGGTCTTTGACTGACGATTTGGCTCTAGAAAAGCAATTTGGTTGTAATATTTGGCACCTTGCAATCTGGGCTCCCGACCCCGTACCAAATAAGCGGAGCTGAAACCTGTGCTGTCTGAGGTGCTGGTCGCATGTTTGGTGTTTTTATAGTGTGGGGCCGTATATTCCAGTTTAATACCATTGCTCCGCCAGATCGTTGTCGAAGATCAAATTCCTAGGTGCTCCGAAGCGAGAGAGGATCCTTTCCCGAAATCCGATCTCCAGGTTGGTGTAAATGGCCTTCCTTACAGGGATTAAATCAATCCATTTGGATTCGCCGTAGGCTGGCGAATGAATAACTTGCCCGATGGTTTCCGCTTGCTTACTTTATATTGCAGGTAGGTCATGCAGCTGGTGACGAACAGTACAACGTCCCGACGTACTCCGGGCCAGAAGTATCGATGTGTGATCCATCGGAGCGTCTTTCGGATGCCCAGATGACTAGCCCAGGGATGGCATTTCTCAAGCACCCCTTGACGCTGTTCTCGAGACACAAATAACTCCTCTCACGTCACACTATAGGCTGGCTGACCACTTTTTGTGGCCAAAAATCCATTTTTCGAAAGTCGTTAATATTAAAATCTAATGA
Source organism: Drosophila suzukii (assembly GCF_043229965.1). NCBI lineage: Eukaryota > Metazoa > Arthropoda > Insecta > Diptera > Drosophilidae > Drosophila > Drosophila suzukii. Next base: position 2,950,653 of record NW_027255895.1, on the reverse strand, counting down.
AGTCAAAGTGTTGGGAAAACTTCAAACTTCAATGTTACGCAACAGAAATTTTAACAGAGTCACGATTTGTTAAAATATCTGCTGTTAAAACAGCAGTTCGGTGTCACGGGCGCACGAAAGCTACTTTGTGAAAAAAAGAGTCGGTTTAAAATTATAAAAATAAGGCACCAAACTAATTTTTTACCAAACAAGTTATAATGGCATCGAAAGATAGCGGTTTGTACCTTATGTTTGTGGTCGTCACAAGTTGGGTTTGTTTGTGTTGTCCCTGTAATTGAGTGTTTTTTATAGTCGCTTTACGTGTACAAATTTACAATAAAAACTAACTTTAAATAGAGATATAAAGTGAGTTTCACCTTAATATTTACACTGTGTTGTCGGTAGTTCAGTTCTTGTTCATATGAATGCTATCCTAAAGTGCACTTTTGCGCACTGACGCGTCAGTGGATTGTCTGATTTGTCGGTAGTCTGGGAATTTCTCGGGGCGTGTTTGGACTGGTTTTTGCATCTTTTGGATCCATTTGCAGTGGGATCTGTGTTCCGAGAGGAAGCAATACAAGTTGTTTGGAGAGGGCATCCATGTTGTATTATTCCTTCCCAGCGTCCACTGAGCTATGCGTCCTGTGAGGTTTGTGGATGGAGTTTAGCCACTTAAGGGAGAGGCTCTTGCTGCTGAGGTTCCTCAAAGTTCTACTTTACTCCCTTCCTCAGAAGCCTGGACATGTGCTGCACTATGGCGGCAAAATCCTGGACGAAACGCGTGTACTGGGATGCCATAAGCAGGTGCAGAAGAAGTTCTTTGATGTTAGTTGGAAGATTTAGCCCGTGGATGGCGGCTACCTAGTCTGGCTCTGTCCTGTTACCACCTTCGCTGATCATGTGACCCAAGCATATTAGCCTCCTCGCGATTTATATGCAACTTCGCTTCCCACAGTCGCAGGTGTTGATAGTTGATACACATTTGGCTTCTTCCGGACCAGTACCGATGGTGCGGCATGCCATCTCGTAACAGCTCATTCACCTACCGCATTTTTACGGGCTTATCATTTCGGAGGGTGATGGTATGCTCGGCGATTGCCGTTTGTCCGGTTAACAATCGTCTTTTAGGAACCGGAAAGTTACCGCATCGAGACACCAAGTCATGAAAATATTCAAGCTTATTGTTTCCTTATACATGACCGTTTAGTTAAATATAACCCATTAACATTAGAAAAATGATGAAAGATACTGTTTCGATTAATTTTCAAGGTTTCTTTGATAATAATAATAATTTTATTCTAAAAGATATTGGAATTGTATTCGAAAAAGGTCCAAACTTGAATAACAGTTTTTTAATAGAACCACCATATGATTTTACTTTGATAAATACAAAATCTCGAAAGACTGCAATTTGGTTAACCAATACAAATCACAACATTTTTTGGAACGATGGAGAGAACAGTTTTCCACAAACTCGAAAGTATCTAAGGACAATTACAAACGGACAACAAATCATTTGTAAAGGTGTGGAAAAGAAACGATTTCTACAAACGTTTTTGGGAGTCGTCAGCTCATTAATATGAAGGAAATGGGCTGTCCGTCATTAAACAGGTTTAAAAGAAACCGGTTTCCCTATTGCTAAACACACCTTAAGGGCGGGGTTTGTGCTCTTAACAATGCATACATTATTTTGACATTTTTTAAAAGTAGCCCCAAAACAATAAAATAATTTTTATACATCATTTTAAAGTTGAGACTAGATGTGTAAAGACCTACAAGAAAATAGAATTAACAAAATGAAATTACATGAGGAAATTGACCAATTTATTAAACAATTTCAAGGAGAGATAATTGGTCAGCATTTTCAATACCTTCTAAACACAAAAACTATGTTCATGAATCGAGGTGGACATGACCTCAAAACTACGAATCCAGAAATGACGTCGGAAACGTGCGCCTGCTTCTTCTATGCAAATCGCCGGAATCATAGCAGAAAATTAATTTCTATATATAAAAAAAAATGTTCGCAATACCAAAATAAATAAATGTAAATGAATAAATGTATTTTTATGGTACAAAATAAACAAGAATGGAAAATATTTCCTTGACCGGGATATGTCGGCTACTTGCGAGTTGTTGCGCGGTCGTGATTTAAACCCCTATTATGGGAACGTATTAGAGCTAGCAGTCAACAGTGAGGTCGTTGGCGTGAGGCCCATGATTTTGTCAATAATGTCAATGTGTCCCTTTTATTGCGGTCAGGTAATTGACAGGTGCGAATGTTAATTTTACTCTTTATAGACATGATCGTGACATTTTTATGACTTCAAAGCCCATTAAAATCAGTTAATTTATTGGATTATGCTAATTGTCCCAGAACCCGTATACGTTAATGAGTGGGGAGGGGGGTCGGGGGCCATTTATATGCTAATTGTCCCCGGAATCCGCGTTTCCATACTACTTGAGTTTCTTCGATTATTAATGCTGTCTTCAGGGTTTTCTACATCTTGTACGAATAATTTTGCATATAGGAATTTATTCGTGAAATTCTCTTTAAGTGGATTTTGAATTTTTTATAAGTCTTCTAAGGTACAGAAAACACCTATTGTTAACTTGGTACCTGACTACGAGAAGGAAACACATGATCGAGAAGCGCAATTAGATATCCTTCACCGTTTCGAACACCTGAGAATCTGATCGTACTAACCTCAGCTAACTTTTTTTTTTTTTTTTTGTGTTAGTGGTGGTTTAAAGCATCGAAAGCCAACTCGGAGCTGAGCTAGCTTGCCGAAGTTTGGGACTTTAACCCAGTAAAAACTCCACCCCCTCCCCGCTTCCCCAGAGATACTGCCGTTAGTTATTACTTCGCCGAGGGGGAATGGCCTTCGGGCTCTCTATGACTCTATCCTATTGGAATTTCGCAGTCTTTCTGCGATGCGCAGTTTTTTGAGTACAATTGTGGCCATGTTGCATATCGCAGACCAATTTACTTCTGATTCAAGCATAATATCCACCAGGTTACAAGCGGCTGGCGTCCTCCCAACCCTTATGCACAGACAAAAACACGTGTTCTGCGTCTTCTTTATCCGACTCGCATACGTTAATGAGGGGGGAGGGGGGACAACTTTCATGCTTAAACCATGCATGTCCCGTCAACAGTTGCGTTAAGTAAAAGTCGTCATGTCCATGCTTAAGTTTATACGTCCATCGTCCTTTGCTACTATTTACCCACCTCTCTTGCCACTTAGCAATGGTGAGTTCTCTGCACCTTTTCCGTAGGGATTCTGCAGTTGCGACCCCTGTGCTGCCTGCGCGGATGTTAGCTGATTCCACTGCCAGCAGATCAATCGGTATGCCTCCCGATATTACCAGCGCCGCGTCATGGGTTACCGTGCGGAACGCACAGCATACCCGTAGGGCACACAATCTCTGCACGGAGTCGCCGCCTTGCATATAACTTCCATTTTTTGTGGCTCGAGCCCACATGGGAGCAGCGTACATCAGCGTCGATGTGACAGCACTAACGAGTAATCTACGTCCTGGTTGCCTTGGTCCCCGAGTGTTCGCCATAATTCGCGAGATCGCGTCCGCGGTCCTACTTGCCTTGCCACTAGCGCACGCTAGATGTTCTTTGAAAGAAAGCCGGTGGTCGATCATGACGCCCAAGTATTTTAGGCTTGGGCGCGATGTAATTGTGGCTTCTCCAATTTTGATAGTAGCCGCCTCCACTTTCTGCCTGCTACTTATCAGGACTGCTTCAGTCTTGTGCGCTGCGAAGACGAGTCCCTTGGAGTCGAGCCATGCGCTTGCTCGTTTCCCCGCTTCGTTGCAGATTCTTTCCGCATCTGGTAGTTTCTTTGCCGTAACCACTATGGCCACGTCATCCGCGAAACCAATAAGTCGTGCCCCTTCGGGCATCGTGATCCTAAGTATCCCATCGTACATGACATTCCATAACAAAGGGCCTAGGACTGATCCTTGGGGAACTGTGAACCGGTGACCCTGTGGGTCGATTGCCCGGAATCAGTTTCATACAGGAGCAGGCGGCCTTCAAAGTAGCTCGCTATTATTCTCTGTATATACACTGGTACATTTAGGTTGCTCAGTGCATTTAATGTGTGGTGCCAGCTGGCGGAGTTGAAAGCGTTTTTACATCCAACGTTGCCGCTATGCAGTACTGCTTAGTGCCGTACAACCACCTTTTCCCCTCAATGGCTTTATCCGCGATTTCACGTCGATGGTGGATAGTCCCTTCCGAAAACCATACTGCATCTCTGAGAGGCCGTTTGTTTCGACAAGGGCACCTTCCAGCCGGGGGTGGATTATTCTTTCGAGAATTTTACCCACCGTGTCCAGCATGCAGAGTGGCCTATACGAAGAAGGCTCCTCCGCGGGTTTTTCCCCCTTTTGGTATGAGTACCAGCCGCTATGTTTTCCAGCGGCTAGGGAACACACCTTCCGTTAGCCATGTATTATACATGTCAACGTACTCTTTAGTATTTGCTTTTATGGCAATTTTGAGGACTTTATTCGAGATTCCATCTGGTCCCGGTGCCTTGTCGTCCAGTATTGTCTTCAATACCTGGAGGACTTCTTCGGTACTTGTGAGCTTTATGCTCGCCCTGTTCACGATCAGTGAGGTTCGCGCCATACCCTCTTGCTCTGGGAATAGTGTTTCCACTATCCTTTTTAGGCTGACTGGGCATGTCGGTGATGGCCGACTATTTACCCGCAGCCGTTTTGTGACGAGTTTATATGCGAAGCCCCATGGGTTGGAGTCTATTTCTTCGCATATATTGTTAAAGCACCTGCGTTTGCTCTCTGTTATAGTTTTTTCCAGGGCTCGTCTTTTTTCCCTGAAATATATTTGAAGTGCCTCAAATTCGGGCCTTCCTCTTGAGCGTTGGTATGCGCGTCTTGCCCTGTGGCAGTCTTTCCTGGCTTCCGCAATGGATTGGTTTCACCAGTATGCAGGTTTCCTCTTGATGGGGTTTTTCCCCTTCTCTGCATAGATGCATCACAGGCTACTTTGGTGTATTCTGCGATGTGGTTTGCCCTTTCTTCAGCTGAGCCGCTTGTGGAGAGGTCCTCGAACAACATCTGTACCATCTCCACGTCTAGCGTTTCTATTTTGTAACCTGGTACGGTCTTAGGAACTAGTGGTGGGCCACTTCTAGAATTTATCGTGCAGATTATTGCTACATGGTCACTACCCGTGTAGGTGTCACTAACCTCCCAGCTGGAGCCCGAGGCCAATCCAGCGTTCACAAATGTGAGGTCAATGATAGAACTGGTGCCGGCTCGGTTTTGTTCCAGAGTTCAGCAGCACTAGGTCAAGTGCGGCGAAGCTCTCAAGTAGCGCCTTTCCCCTCCCGTTGGTTCGGGGGGAGCCCCACTCCGTAGCCCAGTCATTAAAGTCCCCGGCAATTATAACGGTGCGATTTTCCCGGGCATCTTCTGCAATCTCTTTGAGCGCAGATATTGCCTGGGGAAGGCTAAGGCTTGGCGGCAGGTAACAGCTATAGAAAGCTATACCATTCACTTGGTCCCTAGCGAAGCAATTTCCGCATTTTTTCTTGCTAATCTGTCGCTTTGGATTGCCGCAGCTCCATATTGCAGATTTTTTGATATTATTTGTTACCCATTCTCCGGAATTTTTATTCCTGTATTGCTCGCTTATGAGTGCCATGTCTACGTTTTTCTCGATGACATCTTGCTCCAGCAACGATTGGGCAACCTTGCAATGGTTTAGGTTAATCTGAAGGAACTTCATTTACCCCTAAGCCCTTGCATAGCCCTCCTGAAGTACGGGCATTTCCCACTCATTGTTGGGTGATCGCAATCTTTCTCCTTCTTGCGTTTGCATAGCATGCAGCAGGTCTTTGCTTTGCAGCCTCTGGCTTGGTGCTCCTTTGCGCCACAGTTGTAGCAGCATTTTGAGCAGTCCTCCTGTACCCTGCAATTCCCTGCTATATGGTTAAACTCCATACATTTAAAACACCTTTCAGGTGTTTGCCTTGGGCGGACTCTACACCAGGTCCATCCCAGCCTAATTTTGCCCTTCTCCACGAGTCGCCATCCTATGTCAGGCATAACTTTTAGCGTGGCGGTTTGGGTGCCTCCGTATGCCACCCTTAGGTTTACTACCGCGGATTCTGGCAGTTCCACATCGAACTGTGACTGAACCGCACATAAGATGTCCGCTTTGTCAGTGGTCTCATCGATGTCTTTTACCTCGATCAGCATTGTCTCAGTCAGCGCTCTGACGTCGACATTGTTGCCCAGGACAGCCTTCATTGTGGTCTGAAGCTCTACGGTTTTAGGGTCAGAGACCTTGTTTAGAATAACTAGGAGTTCCCCCTTTGCTGTTCGCCTAACGGCCTGCACTGCTTGTCCTAGCTCCTTAAGCTGTGGTTCAGCCTTAACCTTTTAAAGGATGTCGGCATAGGACCCTCCAGCGGAAGCTGCGATGACTATCGCGTCGTTCCGTGGCGGTCGCACCTTGGGCTTCCTAGCCTTCTGCTTCACCTGTGTCCACTCCTCTGGCTTCTTCCCAGGTTTTTGGGGCTTGCTGGTGCTCACTGTCCCAGCATGTTTCCCTTTACTTGCACCTTGACTGGCCTCACTTGCCGGTGCCTTATGCATCGCCTTTTTCGCTGGTACCGCTAACGTCATCCCAGTTTCTTGACCCCTGGGTCGCTTGCTGGTGCCGCTCGCGAGCACTTCTGCGCAGGTTTTTTTAGCTATCTCCTTAGCTTTTTCTTGTTCTTCGACTATGCATTGCACAGCAGACAGGACTTCCCTCTGGAAATAGTCAATTTCTTCGACTATGTCCATCATGGGGTTCGTTATGGAAAGCTTTCCTTCCATTAGCTTCTTCAGCTCCCTGGCCTTTGATCCCAGGCCAGTCAGCTGTTTCAGCATATTTCCCTGCTCCTCATCAGCAGCTTTTGGGCTGCTTTTTTCTCCTGCTGGGGGGTGCCAGGCTGCCTGCCACTGCACTCCACCCTTTTTTTCGCGATCTCGCCATTACACTGCTTTTTTTAAACGGGTCAGCTCCCGTGTTGGCCCAGTCAGGTAGACTGGACAAAGGCGTGTGGAAGCCGTCGGCATTAGCCGGCGCCGCCAGGCCTTTGTTTGCCGGCGTGCCTCCACTATTGGTTGGCCCAACCCCTAGGCTAGCGCCAGGGTGTTGTGCCCCCGATCCCCTGCCCGCCATTTCCCCGCCTGGGGAGTTCGATGGTACTGCAGGAAGCTTGGATCTTTACCCGCAGTATCCTGCTGTTTTTCGATCGGACTTTAATATTTTTATAAATTATTTAATAATAAAGATAAATCTTAGTACTAAGGTTTATGGATTTTATTTTCCAATTTTTTTAAAAGAGCCGCTTATCTTCTCGCGTCGTGGACCAAAGGTTCCTCCCGCTCCCAGGGCGAGAACGTTCAACATAGACTCTGGAGGGCATGGTCTCGGCCGCCTGGTCCTGCTGAGGCGACGCCACGAAGGAACGGCGAAACAGAGGCCTTTCTTCTTCATCGTTCTCGGTGTCCGTGACCAACTCGAAGCCAGCCAGATATTAGGAACACGGAACGATCGGTTTTGAGACTCCGAGACGTCGCGGACTGGGAGGCCCCTCGTCGTAAGGCACCCGCATCTCGGGAGTCTGGGTCAAGCGGCGTAGGTCCTGCCGGTTTTGCGGCGAGGGTTGGGTTTCCTGGTCGGACACCTCCTGCGGATGGTCCTCTCTTGTTGGGGACGTCTGGACCCCTTGGGAAAGCGTAGCTGGGGCCGTCGAAACTCGTCGGTAGCTTAGTAGCTTCCCCCTCTGATTGGGCTGCTACGTCGTACGGCGAACGATCGTCCTCGATATAACCTCCTTTGCCGGCTTCCAATGCCGGGTATGAGGTGGGGATGGAGGTTCGTCCGCATATGGCCATTGTGCGGGTAGCCCAGGTACCTTTATGAGCACCGAGCGGACGTCGATGCGCATGAGCGACACGTGTCCGGCGTATCTGTACACCTGGTCCTCGGTCGTATGGTGGTAGAAATGTTTTACGTCCGGGAATCGTGGTTGTCTGGGCCGTGAATACCTCGGATGGCCGGCCCGGGGATCGCGCCTGGTCCACGGACAGTCCTCCTCCGACTCGGATTGTCGCGACTCGGCGTAGCACGGCTCCCCTGGCCGTCGTCCTTGGGGATGACCGTGCGGTGAAGTGTATCCAGAGCATGGGGGTCGACTGAATCGGTCAGAGTCGTGGTCGCTGGCGTTATCCTCGTCGTCGTCGAGGCGGTACAAGGCTGGCGGGGGTGACGTTGGCTGGTAGCATCGCCGCGACTCCCCGGGTCGGGGACTCTACGGACCTCCGCGAAGTGTGGGTCGTCGAGATCCTGGGAATCGTCGCCGTCCGTTCCCGTTGAGCTACCCTCGGCTTCACCTTCAGAGGTGGGGAACTCCTCCTCCTCTTCCTCTTCACGGCCGTCCCCGTTGTTTGCCCCCGGGTAGAAGGCCTCGGTGTCGTTGGAGTCGTCGGACACCATGATTACCTCGTCCATCTGGAATATTAGTCTAGACTTATTGGTATAACCCTACCTTCTGAACTCCCTACCTAACGGTAGTCAATCTTAACCTACCGTGCGCTTACCGTGCCGGGTTAATCGCCCCGGTGATGCTGTCGTCGATCGTGTCGGAGGTGTCCACCGCATAGTAGGGTTTAAGCTGCGATGTATTGGCGATTCGTCGCCGTCGGTCTCCCGGACGCCGCAGGCGTACCAAGTTTGGAGACGTAAACTTCGCGACGGTATAGGGACCGTCGTATTTGGGAGCGAGTTTGGCGGCGAATCCCTCAGCGGCTTTTGATAAGGGATGTTGTCGCAGCCACACTTGACTCCCTAGCGTTGGTCTCCATTCGCGCCTTTGAAGGTTATAGTGCCTAGAACATGGTGTTTTGCGTCGCGGTACATGCCGGGCCAGAAATATCTCTGTGACAGGCGGTTAAACGTCTTTCGAACCCCCAAGTGTCCTGCGGTCGGGGAATCATGACACCCGTATAAGACGCGGGCTCTATGGGGCGTGGGTACACAGAGTTTCCACGGGAAGACGACGACGTCGGCTCGGTAACCCATGTTCCTTTATAGCTGGCCGTTCTCTAGCGTATAGTCTGTGAACTTCTCAGGCTCGTCGAGTACCTTGTTCTGCATCTTACCGATCCACTCGCAATGGTCCTCGAGCTCGACAGGGCCTTGAAGTACCTCACAGGGCTGTCGCGAAAGCATATCGGCCACGACGTTCAGCTTACCTCGTCGTTGCAGTTTTAAAGCCCATCGCGCTATTCGGCCGGAAGGACTCTCAATAGAATTTAACCATTTGAGAGCCAAGTGGTCGGTAATGACTTCGAATCGGTAGCCCTCCAAGTAACACCGCATCTTCCTGATGGCCCAGTTGATGGCCTTTCTTCAGTAGCGCTGTCGCTGGTTGTACGATGGTCGCGCAGCTAGTGACGAACCTCTGATACCATGATGCCATCCCGATCCATTGGCGGAGTTCCTTCATGTTGGTGGGGGTCTTCAATCCATTAATCGCGGACACTTTCTCGGGGTCAGTCTGAATCCCTTCGCCACTGATCACGCTGGCGAAGTGCAGCCCAAAGGCGGAGTGACCTTCCATTGGTATAGTCCCCGACCTGGAACGGTGAAAGCCGTGTATTGGCGACTATCCCTGGGCATGGGTATTTGCCAATAACCGTTTTTCAAATCCAACGTGTAGATGACGCAACTTCTCCAGGATGTGATTGATCCTCGGGACCGGGTAGGCGTCGGGCACCGAGTGTGCGTTCAACTGTCGGTAGTCGACGCACATGCGCCAATCGCCAGCCTTTTTCCTCACCAAAACAATTGGTGCGCTGTGTGGACTCCTGGAAGGCTCGATGGCCCCGGAGCGGAGCAGCTCGTCTACTTGGGTATCGATGACGTGTTGCACCGCGGGGTTCCTGGGATAACTCCTTTGCTTCAATGGTTTGTTGTCGCGCATGACGATACGGTGTTCGGCGACATGCGACACCCCCTGGAGACTCTCGAACAAAGCTAACTCTCGGTCGATGAAGCCTAGTTGCCCCAGGCTCAAAGATACAATTTGTCGCTCTTCGTCGTGCTCTCCCGCTTCCATCCTTACGGGTATCCCAGTGTCGTCTGTCTAGGGTCTCGCGTTGGAGGCGAAAAATCCACCGGGCTGAACCTTCGGGCAAGGCCAAGCCGGGAGAATACTTGGCGGGCGTTAGGTAGCACGAGGGCGAGCCGCGCATGAGCCCCAGAGCGACGAAGGAGCTAGGATAGCGGATAAGGCGGGAAGGGTGTTCACGCGCAAGTCCCAAAACCACGGAAGAGGTAGGATAAACCAGGATTCCGGATAAGGCGGGAAGGGTGTCCACTCGCAAATCCCAAAACTACGGAAGAGGCCGGAAAAACTAGACTTGCGGATAAGGCGGGAAGGGTGTCCACGCGCAAGTCCCAAAACTACGGAGGTGGCGGGAAAAGTAGGATTGCGGATACGGAGGGAAGGGTGTCCACGCACGAATCCCAAACTACGGAGGAGAAAGGAAAACTAGGCTTGCGGATAAGGCGGGAAGGGTGTCCACGCCCAAATCCCAAAACTAGGGAGGTGGCGGGAAAACTAGAATTGCGAATACGGCGGGAAGGGTGTCCACGCACGAATCCCAAAAACTACAGAGGTAGGAAAAATAGGCTTTAGGATAAGGCGGGAAGGGTGTACACGCGCAAGTCCCAAAACTAGGGAGGTGGCTGGAAAACTAGGATTGCGGACACGGCGGGAAGGGTGTCCACGCACGAATCCCAAAACTAAGGAGGTGGGAAAACTACTGGACCGGACGGGAAGGGGGTGCACATTCAGGTCCGAAGAAGCGGTGTGAGCGGGGTAAGGTTAGGTTAGACTTGGTACCTGACTACGAGAAGGAAACACACGATCGAGAGGCGCAATTAGATATTTTTCACCGTTTACTCAATTTATCCTCACTCGGGTCCGCTACACCGTTTCGAACACCTGAGAATCTGATCGTACTAACCGTACTTTGTTTCCGCTGCGGTACACAGGTTTAGGTACTACGGCATTTACGGCTGCACTACCAGTTTCATTCGGTACTCCGGACGTTAAGTCAACATGCGGCGTTGGAATTATTAAAGTATTGCTTATAGCAGATTTTTCGGGCGTCTCATGCGGCAAAATCTCGCGTCCTTTGCATTCGGAAACCGAATCTTTTTTAGCTTTCGATCTCAGTACCATTTGTGCGGCGGCTGAGATCGACTGCTGTGCTGCAGACCCCGGATCGCCAGAGAGAGTTACACTAGCGGCTACCGTGGGTTGTCTATCGACCGCGATCTTTTTACGCTTAGGAGAATCGGGCTCAGATAGCATACGGCTAGTGAGCTGCGACTCAAGCGCCACAAGCAGATCCGTATTTTTACGGCTGTTCCTGGAGTGCCTGGGTTTCATAAGCAATGCATTCATCACAATAGTAGCGCAAGGCACGTCTCATGTCGATTGCATCGCGTACCAGGCCCGAATAGCCAAGGCATTTTGCATGAAAAATATTCTCACACGAATGGCACGAAATGCTCTGTTGTCCAGCCGAAATTAACGACTTGCATTTCTTTAAATTGCAGACAGCCATTATCGCGATATTCCGAACCACAGTGCCAAGAGAATAAAGCTACGCAAGTAAAAGAGAGAGTTAGAGAGCGGGAGAGAATGAGCGGGAGTAAGTAAGCTGGGGGAGCGTAAGTTTTAGATGTTCCAAAAACAAAGTTATAAGCGGGAGTGCGGGAGAGCGGGTAACTACCGTTTAGACACTTACCGCTCCAAACAGCGTTTGGAAGAAAAGAAGAAGGCAATTAGAAAAAACTATAACAACAAACACTGCACAGAGATTAGACGTGCAAACTAATTTTATTAATATAAACACAAAACAATCACTATGCACTCGCGAAGCGAACGGATGTTGTTAGGGACATAAAAAGTTATATAGACGTATAAAAATATGAATTAAACCCCGATGGTTTATGGACAAAAAGAACAAAAATTCGGAGCGCAAGACAAAAACACGACCGTTCACTGAAAGTTCTCTAGCTTTTATGTATATATAAATGTGTATATAAATGTGTATCTTGAAATCGTCCGCGTGGCCACCGCGTGGAACTTGCACGCCTTCGGTTGTCGAACTCGAGAAGCGTACGTGACTTTCGAAACCTCGCTAATCCGTGTCCAAATCACACGACTTACCCGTTCCGCGATCCCTAGGGAAGAGTCACGCCACGATCGCTGCGTGACCGCCTTCCATTTTCCGCCCTTTACCTGTATTCGGATTTCTAGTATTTTCCTACTACTGGCATTTTAGCTCCGTTGCTTTTCTAGTATTTAACATGTCTTGATGAACTATAGGTTGGCGTTGCCACCCCGGGCTCTGAACTTAGCTATTACTTATTTATTCTTAATTATACTTAATATTTATTGTAATTCACGGTATTTCTCTTAAAGCTATTATAAAGAAAGTATTAATGACTGTGGCGCACGCGCCTTCTAGGCGGGTTCGTCACAGTCATGTATCCAAAAAATTGTTCCGTAAAACTTCAATACAAGTTGGTCGATTCAGCTGTAAGAGCTTTTAACGAACTCAAAGATAATTAAGTTGCAGAATTGCGTGGCACTCTGCTGAAACAAACTTGCGCTGCGCAAGAATCGTAGGAATCTTCATGCCTATTTCCAGTATTGTAGCTTTATAGTTTCCAAGATCTCTGCGTTCATACGGACAGACGGACAGACGGACATGGCTAGATCGACTCGGCTAGTGATCCTGATAAAGAATATATATACTTTAAGGGGTCGGAAACGCTTCCTTCTGCCTGTTACATACTTTCCGACTATTCTAGTATACCCTTTTACTCTACGAGTAACGGGTATAAAAACAAGATTTTATTCTTCTTCCCAAAATGAAAATGTTTGTCCCTTTGTTTGTGGGTTTGTATGCATCCCATCTTAGTTTTAGGGTTTTGGAAACCCTATGGGTGTATAAAGTAGCTTGAATAGAAAACGTTTGTTCTACGACTTTTGGAAAAACCCTCTATTTTAGCGGAAAATCAAAAAATAAGCCAGATTTAAAATGCTTATAGTATCTTAGCAACTAATGCTACAGAAACGTGCTATATATCTCTAAAAAGATAATTTAATTTGATAAATACTCTTCATATAGTAAAACTGTCTGAATATAATAGATTTAGAGTTATGAGAAAAAGTTATTTTTTAAAACCACTTTTTGACTATTTTCTCAAAATTGAGTCGACCGATTTCTTTTCAATTTTAAAATCATTTAGCCCTTAAGATTCCTCAACTTTTGATGTATAACACTTTTTGCCCTAAAAATTACCGTTTGGAAGATATAAAGCGATAAAAAGTGCATCTCGTTTCAGCTCCGTATACGAAATATTTCATACCTATTGGAATAAACAAGAAAAAAACCAATTTGATAAAAAAAATTGTTTAGATTTTTTTTCAAACGAAAAATTTGTTATGATTTTAGGGTCCTTTTCTTGCATGAAGCTAATCGAAATAGGAAACATGATTTATTTGTTCTACTACTTTGGAAAAACCCCCTTAGTTCGGCGGGAAATGTAAGAAACGACAGATTTAGCTTGGAATCTGAAACTATACAGCCCTTGAGCTTCCCATACTGAACCCTCCTCGAGGGTGCCGACTGGTAATGACGCTACAGTGTTTAATTTTCAATAGCCAAGCCATATGGGGACGACTCCTAGTCATGGTATTGGGGTACTTGTGCAAAAAAAAACTTCTGATATCAAACAAAAACACCTCTTAACGAGGCGAACGCGCCTTCAACAAAAATTTCTGATATCAACAATTGTGACGAAAAGTGATATTACATTCGATAAAATAAATAAACTACAATATATTAAATTTATGTATTCGGCACTCTACAACAGAAAATTTACGTGTAGGTAAATAAATATTTACTGTTGCGGGCCAAATCACGGATTCGTGAGCTTCTTACGCAGCGCAAGTTTGTTTCGATATGTTATACAATAAAATCGAACATGATACAAATCCACAGGTATTAAAACATTCACAAGAGAAAATGTTAAATTCTCACAACAAAGGTAGAAAGGAAAAGGACTAACTCGTAGGGGAAAAAACACGGGGAAAGGAATAAGCTTAACTCTAGATACAAAAAAAAGTATTAAAAGAGAATTTACATAATAAGGTTATCATAAATAATAGAAATCGTACGATTCATAAGGATAACATCAAATCTTAAACACAGTTTGTCTTAAATTACAGAAAATGAATTCAATAATATATGTATTATTGATAGTAGCGGAAACCAATTCCGAAATAATGGAATACATGAATACATCTTATTTATGTTTCATACGCTGACCTCTTTCATATAACTAGTTTAACTTTATATAAAGGTGTTGAAAATATTGGTATTTGCACCACTGTATATCTTATTCTTCTTTGGTTCTTTGCACGAAAGTAACGGTGCGTTCTTTTTCTCTCTCTTCCTTAAGTTATTGTTCTGCCTGCGTGCAGCATTTTTCAGTTCAGTCTCTAAAATATCGTCAAACCGAATAGGTTATGGGCCCGGCAAGCTATAAAATTTGCGCATAATAATCGAAGAGATTAAATATTTGTTGTTTCAATAAAATGAACAAAATGAGTTCACAATACTCAATAGAAAAACTGGATAGTGAAAATTATAGTTCATGTGCAGTGCAGATGAAAAGTTTGCTAATACACTCGGAACTTTGGTCAGTTGTGTGTGAAGTGAAATTAAAAACGAAAGTGGAACAGTAGAACAACAGACAAACTTTTATATAAAAGATGAAAAGGCCCTCGCGAGTATTTTGTTGTGTGTTAAGCCGTCGCAGATTAACTATGATAAACACTGTACATCATCAATGGAAGCTTGGAAAAAGCTGGCTAGTGCTCACATACCCGTAGAATACAGTTATTCAAACAATTGCTGTACACGAAGATGTCAGAGTCAGAGAGTATCACAGTGCATTTGAGTAATTTAAGAGACGTACTTGAAAAACTACAAGAAATTGATCAAACAGTGTCAGATGAAATGCTTGTAATAATTTTGTTGTCAAGTTTATGTGATTTGTACGAAAATTTCGTAGTCGCCATTGAAACGCGTGGTTCTTTAGTGACAAAACAGCCGATGGAACGGAAAAGAAGATGTACGCGTCGCGCGCCAAAAAGGAAGAGACATGTATAAGACATGAAAAATGTGGAATGCTGGAACTGCGGTCGTCATGGACATGTTTCGGCAAAGTGCAACTCAAAAGAGAAACTCGCAAGATCGGAAAAAGACAACAATAAAGCAAAGAAAAAGAATGACTTGTTTGTTGTCGAAAATGAAAACAAAATGGCTTTTGCTACAAACGGGAAAATAAACCAAGTAATGAATTTCCAAAGTTTAAAAACCATGACTCGAAAAGAATTAGTGTATGGTCTGGATGGAGTTACCGGTAACATAAATTACTTTGTTTGCAAGACGTGTGCGAAAAGCAAGATTTGCGTAAAAGAGTTCCCAAAAATGTCGGAAAATCGTATGAATAAAGTGTTGGGTCTGATTCATACGGACGTATGCAGTCCTATAAGTACAGTTTCTAAAGGAGGAGCGCGACATTTTGCTACATTTATCGATGACAAGACGCTTTACGTATCGGTGTACATGCTAGAAAAAAAAGATCAAGTTTTCGACAAATTCAAAGAATTTAAATTTTTGTCTGATAAGCAAACTGGACAGCAGATTAGAGCCATACGAAGCGATAATGGTAGAGAGTACATCAATGGTGCGTTTGAAAATTTTTTGATAAGTCATGGGATTAAGAGGCAGCTTACCGTTCCCCATACTCCGCAGCAAAACGGCGTTGCTGAGCGTGCCAATAGGACGCTAGTGGAAATGGCAAGAAGCATGACGGTTCATTCCAGTGCTGATAAATCACTACGGGGAAAGCGACAATGACAGCGATATACTTGAGAAACAGATCTGAAACGTCTACATTAAAAGATATGACTCCGTACGAAGAATGGTTTGGGAAAAAACCCGGAGTGTCCCACTTGAAAGTTTTTGCTACAAAAGCCGTAGTTCTAGACCAGACAAGGAAAGGAAAATTTTCTCAGAAAGGGATAGAGCATATCTTGGTTGGTTACTCAGAAACTGCCAAAGCATATAGGCTCTTCAATCCTGATACGCAAACTATCAAGGAAGCCAGGGATGTTGTATTCCTTGAGCACGATATGATGAAAAACTAGGATGTATCGTCCGTAGAGTTGATAGAGAACTCAAACATATTGAATATGCAGACAAATGGTGAGCAAGATAAAAATAACGAAGATCCAGAAAGGGATGAACAGCCAGAGGCCAATGATGATGAAGACGAGTTAGTTGAGAACGTCAACCGAGTCCAGAGAGGCCCAGGGAGGCCGAAGTTAATCCGTACGGGAAAGCCAGGACGACCACGTAAGGCATACAATAAGCTAAACGCTATTGGAGTTGCTAAGGTTGCACGGGAATGAAATCAGAAATTGGATAGTACTCTTCAGCATATTGGTTTTGTCCAGAGCCCTAGTGAGCCATGCATTTACACCAAGAAAATTGGCGGAAATCTTAACATTATTGTTGTATATGTTGATGATCTAATTATTTCTTGTTCCAGAAAAGAAGACCTTGTCAACATTAAATTTCAAATCGCAAAGGAATTGGATGTAGTAGATGGCGGATAGCTGAACCATTTCTTGGGCATGGAAATCGAACGGAATGGAGAGAAGGGCAGCGTCACGATTGGACATAAGCAGTATATCGACGGGCTGTTACGAGAATATTGCATGGAAAACTGTAAGCCGAATGCCACACCTTTAGAGGTTGGTTATCAGAGCCTGTGTACTGTGGATGACTGCCCAAGAGCTAACGAAAAGCAGTATCAATCACGTATTGGATCATTGCTGTACTTAGTCTTGATCACAAGACCAGACATTGTACACTTCGTGGCAAAGTTGGCACAGAGGTGCAGTGAACCCCAAGAACATGAGCTGGCTGCTAAGAGAATCCTTCGCTACCTAAAAGGAACTTCGGGCTTGCAATTGCATTTTGCTCGATCTGGTATGCCTGTTCACTGCTATGTCGATGGATATTGGGCAGGAGACAGCATTGACCGCAAATCATTCAGCGGTTGGGCGTTCTTCATGGCTGGAGCAGCTTGTTCGTGGGAGCATCATAGCACTCAGTAGCACGGAGGCATAGTATGTAGCACTTTCAACATCAACTAAAGAGGCAGCTTACGACCAGAAAATAATATCAGAAATGGGTTATAAGACGGCGTCAACATTGATGATCTACAGTGACAATCAGAGCGCTCAATGTCTAGCTAAGAATGCTATTTTTCATGCAAGAAGTAAACATATAGATATTAAGTATCACTATATAAGAGATTTATATAAAAAGAATATCATTGATATTGAATATGTAGCAACCGAAGATATTATTTCAGATGTGTTAACAAAGAATTTAAGTAAAGTTAAGCACATAAAATGTATAAGTTCGCTAGGGCTAAACTGAACAAGAACCACATCTAAATAGTAAGAACAGAACTAAAACTGAATGATTTGAATTAAGTACCAAGTTTTTTCTGTTATATTAGATATACCGCCGTGAGAAGGAGTGTTGAAAATATTAGTATATGCACCACTGTATATCTTATTCTTCTTTGGTTTTTTGCACGAAAGTAACGGTGCGTTCTTTTTCTCTCTCTTCTGCCTGCGTGCAGCATTTTTCAGTTCAGTCTCTAATAAATCGTCAAACCGAATAAAAGGCATAATCAAACTCGAATCAAATCATAAACAAAGGTAATCAAAATTTACAGTGGAAAATTTCCTATGATTTAGATATTATTAAAATGCTTCTTTCACAAATTTTACCAAGTAGGGCTAAAAGAAGAATCAATGAATTAGGTACCCTTTGGAAATGGATAGCAGGGACACCCAATCATAATAATTTGATAACGGTCAAAAAAAATAAAATTGATGATTTAATACAAAATAATAACAATCAATTTGTTCTAACTTATTAAAAGAAATAAAGACTGTATCCGACAATCTTCAAACAGTTTTTCCAAACCAAGAATTTCCATTCAGAAAACACCTTTGCTTGCTCACTTACGCTCTGATGAATTTAATGGATACAATTAAATTAGCCAAAATAGATGTTTTCAACACTAAAATTATAAACGCTGAGAAATCCTAGAAATATATAAACATGATCACAAGCCTGTATTAACTACTGACATATTAGATTGTCCAAATTTCAAATCGCCATACACCAAGAGTTAATTGTATTATATATAAGATACCCCGTACCCCAACGAACCTATAACGCAAGATCAATCTCACACAATGATGGAAAACTATTAATTGATAATCATGTCGCCAAATGTAACCATAGTTACTATATAATTTCTAATTTTAAGACAGAAATATTTAATAATTATTGCACTGTAAGCCCAGAAAGTACTTGTTTTACTAGGCTACTAAATGAAGTAAATGTCTTTTTAATAAAATCAGCGAGTATAATAAAAAATTGATGTAATCAATTGATGTTTTTCCTACAGTTTTGAGTTTGTTATGTGAATATGCCACGACTATTAGATACCCGTTACTCAGCTAAAGAGACCAAATGGAAATGGAGATATGCAAGCAGCAAAGCCAGACTGAGATGCTCCACCTACCGGCGGTAGACAGATTGAAGCGTTATGGGCGTTAGGGTGGGCGTGGCCAATTTTTTTTTCAATCGATAGGTATTGACGAGACCAATACATTTCCGTTAAAATTTTTTACCTAGCATAAAAATTGTGGGCGTGTCAAACTTTTTTTTGGGTCAATCGAAAGGTATTAATGAGAACAATACATTTCAGTTAAAATTTTTATTCTAGCATCAAAACTGTGGGAGCCACAGTTTTGGACGGTTTGTGGTCGATAGAGTGGGCGTGGCACTCTGCTGAAACAAACTTGCGCTGCGTAAGAAGCTCAGGAATCTGCACGCCAAATCTCAATAGCCTAGCTCCGCGTGGGTCATATCCTGCATGAAATTTGGGGCATGAGAAAGCTGGCGGCGCGATGGGTGCCTCGTTTGCTCACTCCGGACAACAAACGCAAACGTGAGACCACTTCAGTGCAGTGTTTGACGCTGTTTAAGCGCAGTCCAAGAGACCAAGGAACGGTCGAAACTTCACCCGGCGAACCTGCTCCGAAGAAGGCGAAGACTGTCCTATGGATGAGGATCCACCATATTCTCCAGATTTTGGAGCATCGCTGGGTCAAGTCTCGATACACTTGCCACGCCCACTTTAACGCCCACAAACCGCGAAAACCTGTGACGCCCACAATTTTCATGCTAGATAAAAAATTTTAACTGATATGTATTGGTTTCGTCAATACCTATCGATTGGTCAAAAAAATAAATAGACTATATTAAATTTATGATTTCGGCCCGCAACAGTAAATATTTATTTACCTACACATAAAATTTCCGATGTAGCGTGCCGAATACATAAATTTAATATAGTTTATTTATTTTATCGAATGTAATATCATTTTTCGTCATAATTGTTGATATCAGAAATTTTTGTTAAGAGCGCTTTCGCCACTACTTTTTACCTCGTTAAGAGGTGTTTTTGTTTGATATCAGAAGTTTTTTTGCACAAGAGTTTAAGTACCCCAATATCATGACTAGGAGTCGTCCCCATATGGCTTGGCTATTGAAAAACCAAACACACACTTTCATGTTCTGTAAAATCATTGGCGCGGACGATATTGATGGATGTTGGGGATGGGGCATCAGGTGACTTTATGGAGAGGGTTTTGCTTCTTGAAGAGTCATGGACTGGACACTCTGGGGAAAAAGTGCAGCACGCTGCTTCGCGTACCGCAGTGCTCGCACTGGGTTGGCGGTTGTTTATTGAGAACATGCTCGTGGGTGCATTTTGTATGTCCAAAACGTATTGTTAAGAATTTTGGGAGATCTCTGCGGTTGATGTTGTCTTCGGGTGAGATTGAAATATTTAAATGGCATTAATGTCGGTACATATAGATTGACCCAAAAAAAGTTGACATAATGTGATAAGTTAAAACTCGTGTTTTAAAAACGAAGAGTCCTTTAAATCCGGATAAAGCTGTGTATCCTGTGAAGACGGATGAAGGTGTGAATTTTATGAAGCTGGATTAAGCTGACGATATTGTAAAGCAGGATCAAGCTGCGTATCTTGTGAAGCTAGATGAAGCTGAGAATCCTGTGAAGCTGTGAGTCCTGTGAGACTAGACTAAGCTGAGTATCCTGTGAAGCTTGATTAAGCTGAGTATTGTGTAAGCCTGGATTAAGCTGCGTGTCCTGTGAAGATGGTTGATGTAATGTGAACTTAACGTACCTTCCCACCAGTTAGAGGTTCAGCCCTAAACATCTACCTAGATGCAAAATAGGTCTGCTTGCTACGAGATTCGTGCTACTACGAGGGCAGTCGTAGCCTAACCGCCCGATGGCGTCACTATCGCAAGATAAATTTATGGCTCCTACAGTTTTGATGCTTGTTCTCATTAATACCTATCGATTGACCTAAAAAAAAGTTTGCCACGCCCACTTTAACGCCCCAAACCGCCCAAACCTGTGACGCCCACAATTTTCATGCTAGATAAAAAATTTTAGCTTAAATGTATTGGTCTCGTCAATACTTATCGAGTGATCCAAAAAAATTTGCCATGCCCACTCTAACGCCAATAACGCTTAAGTCTGTCTACCGCAGGTATCTCCATTTAGCTGAGTAACGGGTACCTGATAGTCAAGGTACTCGTCTTTAGCGTTCTTTCTTGTTTTGTTTTGACTGCGTGTGGAATCAGACGTGTCCGCGGATTTTAGAAAAATGGAGAAACAGCAGTATCGGTCTGTGGCTCGATTGTTGTTTTTGGAAGGGAAAGGCTGTGTACGGTGACTCTTCTCCTTCGATGGCGACCGTCAACGTGGTCGCACGTCGGTCTTTCACGCCCAGGTACCACGAAAACGGCTACCACGGAGGATAACGTGACAAAATCCACGATCTCGTATTGGCAGACCGCCGATTGAAAATACGCGAGATAGCTGAGGCAGTAGGTATGTCAAAAGACAGCGTGGGTCATATCCTGCATGAAATTTGGGGCATGAGAAAGCTGGCGGCGCGATGGGTGCCGCGTTTGCTCACTCCGGACAACAAACGCAACCGTGAGACCACTTCAGTGCAGTGTTTGACGCTGTTTAAGCGCAATCCAAGAGACCAAGGAACAGTCGAAACAGTGGACTTCACCCGGCGAACCTGCTCCAAAGAAGGCTAAGACTGTCCTATCGGCCGGAAAGGTGATGGCCACCGTTTGGCATTCACAAGGTGTGATTTACATCGACTACCTGGAGAAAGGCAAACAGGTCACAGGGCTGTACTATGCCGAATTATTGGGCCGATTCGCCGCCGAATTGCAGAAAATACGGCCCCATTTGGCGAAGAAAAAAGTGCTCTTCCATCATGACAACGCCCTCGCCAAGGCCAAATTGGTCGAATTGGGCTCCAAACTGCTACCTCATCCACCATATTCTCCAGATTTTGGAGCATCGCTGGGTCAAGTCTCGATACACTTGACTAAAAGGATATTATGTTGAGAACTAAATCGCCACGTTTCCAAAATTTTCGTTTTTCCTTTTTGAGGCTAAGTACTTATCGGACCACTCTCGTAGCTCAGTAGATTGTGTGTTCGTACCACCAAATTTATATGACGTGCCTGCCCCGTAGATCGGTGGGATTATTTTCGTTCTACTTATTACAGTGGGTGTCTCGGTGTCGCCTCGCGCCCATTGCAATAGCTGCTGATGATGCTCGTCCAGGCTCCTCGACTCGTTGGCTCGGTGATCGTTGTCTCCTTTTAGTATCTCTAAATGCTCGTGGTGTCTCTCGTCTCTGCTCGCTCGCCGCGCCTTGGACTCGTAGGGAGTTCGGCCTTGCGGGTTTAGGGAAGCGTCACCGTTCTCAGATTAGAATGAACAGGTACCTTGTTCTTTATAGCGAGAACAGCGCGTAGCGCAGACGAACGTTCAACCCCAGCCTCACCATACTGCTGTCGTCCGTGACATTCTTGCGCTACTCAATGAGCTTCCCGTGGCGGTCGAGACGTTGATGTCCAGTGATGTAGCTGCCGGTGTCCTCCGCTCTGCTCCTTATCGTGCTTGCTGCGAGGCTGGATGTATCATATCCCCTTGCGTCTTGGACGGTAGACGTTCCAGGACTTGCTGTACAGTTGGACTCCTTCGAAAGCTAACCATAGGAGTGAGCGAGAGGCAAATACACGGCTAACGCTATTCGTCGGCTCGGTTCTTCAGCGCGGTACTCAGATAAGCTAAGGAAATACCAGTAAAAATACCCGATTTTGTGAGTGAATTTCGATCAGCTACTTGGCAGCTAATGCAGAGCTGGAAAACTCGCCGGAATCTACAGAAGGGGTACACCAAAAAAAAATTTCCCTAATTCAAGTAATTCACCGTTATATCAAGAAAATTGCCTATGATTTTCATCCAAAGGCGACTCGCCTTTATTTTAAATAAATAATTTTCTTGAATTTATGGTATAATATTTCTGGAAATAATGACAAATTTTTCTTAAACGTATGGTAAAAAACCTTAAAATTAAGGAAAATTTTCTTAAAATAAGAACACTTTTATTTATAATGTCAGACTTTGTTTTTCTACATTTGAGGAATTAGATTATGTTTTTATTATCAATCTACATGCCATCAAAATATTGAAATCGGACCTGTCATTAGAAACATAAACAATGTTAGTAGGTAGTTAATACGGGAGCTGGCTCACTAGGTAATAAATCATGTCAAAAAAGGAGGTGGGGGTGACCCTAATTAGTCACGCATGGTTGCACACTGACCCTAATTAGTCACGCATGGTTGCACACAGGTGTTCTAATGACCTAATTAGCATAATTAATTCAAAAAGGGGGGTGTTGCTGACCCTAGTTAGATGAGCATGGTTGCACACAGGTCACTTAATGAGGTTAGAAAGTGGTGTGTAGGAGTGTGAGAGAGTGGTGTTTTGATATGTCTTGTTTTGTCTTGTCTTTTTCTCAAGCTAAAGGTGCGTGTGTGATAGGGGTGTTTTGTCATGCGTGGGATTTTGTGGAGTGCAATGGTTGCACACAGCTCACTATGTTGCTTTTAACTTGTGTTAGAACGCGTTATGCGTGGGCGTTTTGTTGAGTCAATTAGGGTTGTAGGTGACACCTGGCTTGCGTGTGTGATAGGGGTGTTTTGTCATGCGTAGGATTTTGTGGAGTGCAATGGTTGCACACAGATCACTATGTTGCTTCTAACTTGGGTTAGAAGGCGTTATGCGTGGGCGTTTTGTTGAGTCAATTAGGGTTGTAGGTGACACCTGGCTACGGTCTTGTGGTCAAAAGGTGTTGGTTTGAGGGATATTAGACCGCATACTTTTGTGGTGTGAAACAAGCGTGAGTTCGGTAACCTCCCCCTCTTTAGCGAGCATTAGATGGGAAAGTGAGCGTGGGAGTGTAACAAAAACGTTGTTTTGTTATGCGTGGGCGTTTTGTTGATTCAATTAGGGTTGTAGGTGACACCTGTTAGTGTAACCTGCCTACGGTCTTGTGGTCAAAATGGTGACTGTGGTGGTGGTGGTTCCTAACAGAACAAAACCAAATGAGATCGTTTGTTTAGTCAAATACGTTTTTCTTTAATCATATTTGAAAATTTTTTCTCATGCGCGTACATGAGAGAGAAAACGGTTACCTTCTAAGTTTTCAAAAAATGTATGTGTTAAGGAGAAATGTGGAAAGTAGTTCAGTTTTAGAAAACTATTCGTTTTACAAGGGGTGTTTTGTCATGCGTATGAATTTGTAAAACTATATTTAGGCGGAGGAGGAGGAGGAAGGGAAGTTGTTTTTCTATGCGTGGGCGTTTTGTTGATTCAATTAGGGTTGTAGGTGACACCTGGCTACGGTCTTGTGGTCAAAAGGTGTTGGTTTGAGGGATATTAGACCGCATACTTTTGTGGTGTGAAACAAGCGTGAGTTCGGTAACCTCTCCCCTCTTTAGCGAGCATTAGATGGGAAAGTGAGCGTAGGAGTGTAAGAGGGATGGTGGTGGTGGCGGTGCTTGTGGTGGTGGTTCCTAACAGAATATACACATTTATACACAAAAACAAATGAGATCGTTTGTTTAGTCAAATACGTTTTTATTTCTATATATTCGTCTTAAATTAGTTTACATTGAGTCTTTTAAATAAATGAATGTATCTTTCCATCAATTTTAAGGCGTCTTCTTCTCTCTTTTCAACATGCATACACCTGCAAGTGTCAGGTCCAACTTTACAATCATCATATGCCCATGCACAGGATGATAGGTGTTCTCCATACTTTGAATGAATTAGTGGGGTGGCTTCTACATCTTTAAAAAATGTATGAAATGATTTCAATTTCGTAGCATGTTCCTTGAAGATCTCACTTCCATGCTCCCTTAAGAACTCTTCAATTTTTGAGGAAATCATTTTTTCTTTCAACGTAATAGTCTGAATGTTTATCTTAAACTAAAGTTTGGTAGAGATAACTCGTTGTATTATACTTAGAAAACAGATGTTAAAAAATGCAACAGCTGATGATAGACCCACCCTCGAAAACAAATTCAAAACAATAGAAATTTTTTTGGTTTTCTCTTTATTTAAAAATTTCAATATATGATGAAATTAATTTTCTAACTCTATATTGTTGAATTACAAAATGAAAACAAGCACAAGTTTCTATATTATCATGAGAAAATGTACATAAATTTAAATGTTCTCCAAATGTTGTTTTTATAAACTCCTTTACGTCAGTACCCATGAACATGTTCCTTGTCTCCAGTAGTAATTTCAAGTCCTCTTTTGAAATCATATTTCCAAATGTATTAATAAAAAAATTAATTTTATTTATTAAAGATGAATAAGTCGGTATATTAAGATTGTTATTAGAATCAGTCATTTCGTAAACTTATTTGACAAAATGTGAATGAATTGTTTAAAAGGTGTTTAGGAGTTTTCGTTTGTGTAAAAGTTTAAGATTTTATGAGCATTGTTCAGAGAGCAGACACCATCCCGAGCATGTAATGAACAATATGGAAAGTGCTTTCCATCCATTATTTTTAGAGAGGGACAACCAATTTCATCAATGTTAATTACATTATCAATTTTTAAAAATTTTTGTAGGAATAACCTTTTTTGATATCCCTTACAAATTATTTCCTGTTTTCTAATTATTTCTCTTAAATACATTTGTGTTTCTTTGAAAAAGTATACTCCATCATTCCAATAAATTTTGTGATGTTTTTTTGTTAGCCAAGTAGCTGTTTTTCTACATTTCTTATTCAATTCAATAAAATCATGTGGAGAGTGTATGATAAAATTAGAATTCAAGATTGTCTCGTTTTTGAATACGACTCCAATTTCCTTTAGAATAAATTTATTGTTGTTCCCAAGAAATCCTTGAACATCAATTGCAACAATATCTTCACTCATGATTGATTGATTAATTGTTAGACAATCCGCTGAACTAGACCATTCAACGGGTTATATTAAACTAAACGATCATGTATGAGCACGCAATATACTTGAACATTTTCGATAGCGGGCTTGGTAAGTTCAATTGAAATCCTAACATCAATGGGCCCCGATTTAACCATTTCATTTTGATATGATAAGTCAATTACGATAATAGGAGCTTTAGTTTTAAACTCTGTAGGTGATAGTAAAGGAGATTCACTTCGGTTATAGTAGCTAGATTGAAACTTGCAATACATATCGTATAGGTGAGCAAATCGATCTTTATCAAAGTCCAAGTTTAAGTCATCGTAGGGATAAGTTTCAGAGTTTAAATAGACCTTTAGATTTCTTAAATTGATTGTAATCAGATAGTGGTTATCTTTAAGTCCAATTAAAGCAAATCGTGGACGTTCTCGGTTAGCAGCTAATTTAACATTCCAAACATGATTTGTTCCATTACTTAGTTTAGGATTAATGTATGTATCTCAACTACGGAATGCAATCGGTAGATTGGTTCCACTTTATATAATATCATACATTTTAATTTTCGTTGAATCGCTGGGTGTTATATGAGGAATTTTCCATGTAATATTAGTCATATTGAGATGATATTTTCCGACTAATTGTGCATTCTCAAATTTATCTTGCTCAAGTACATCATTAAAATTTTTTGATATTAATAGTACTAGTTCATGTTTACAATTTAATAATACTTTTTTGAAATCTTCAGCAAATCCAAGTAGGTTTTTAAGGGGTATTGAAAAGTTGAAGTGGGGGGTTAAATTGAAAACGGGTCCTCCACTCCATCCAGAATTGTAAAGTCTCTTGCTTTCAAATTGATTTTAAGAAACAAAGTTTTTTATTGTAGAAGTAATACCACTAAATCTTGTTCTATCTATTTCAACACCATTGATTTCATAGCGTATTTCATCTAAAAAGTATGCCATACAATTATTTCTCATTCTCGCAATAACATTTTGAGTTTCTACCGCTCCCCCTTCCTTAATTAGGGTAATATCTCCTTGAAAATTTAGAAGACTCTCATGGGGGAGTACATATAAATCTTGATTTTGGATTGTAATTCTTATCTCATCATTTGGTTTAAATGATTGTTGATAGGGTTGATAGCTGTGATATTCCTTCTTTGATATACTTTCATCAGAGAAAGGTTTTTCCCGTACTGCCAATATTTCATTCAACCCCATGACTTTAGTTAAACTCGCACTTTGAAGCCCAATGATTTAAGAATTAACTTATTTTTTAATGTAAGTGTGTGTCTTTTTGGTTTCGATCCTCTTCCTATAACTTTATGTTTTAAAGTGTGCTGATGATGGTAGGTATCACCTCTTTTATTGTATATAATCATTGTATTAATCTTAAGTGTAAACGAATTGTATAGTTTTCACCGCGTAAATTTATTAATTCACCGTTCTGATCAGTTATGTGAATAGAGAGTGTACTTATTTCTCTAGTGTTGACTGGTAAGTAAATAAGATTGTGTGGTGTGATATTCATTTTATAGCCTGGTGGAATAATATTACATACTAAGAGTATTGTGTTTATTTTTAAAATGTTGACAGGTTGATCAGATATATATGTTTTTTTCAAGTCGGGATAAATTATTTTTTTATTGAAACCAAGCAATTGTCCAATGGAGTTGTTTCTATTAAAATAAATAGGTTCCTTGGTAGTTGTAATATGAACTTGAAGTGTGTTATTATTACTCTCCATTTGAAATGTTTTCTCAAGATCATAATCTTTTAGTTTATTTTTTAGAAAATCATAAATATCATTGAGTTCATATGACCCGATTGGAAGTTGAATTACTTTATCACCAATATGAAATAGATTATTATTTATATCAACATTGGGTATAGAGTTGTACATATGAAAGTCAATGAGTGCACACTCATATTCACCATTTGTCAGTTCAATGGGTGGGAAATAAGAAATGTTTGTAATGGGTTCATTACCATTTAATGTAAGAGTGAATGATCTACTCATTTTGGGGTCTAATAATGTACTGTGAAAATATAGCTTACAGAATGAAACTTATATTCTCAAATAATTATAAATTCATTAAAACCCTTCCTGTATCTTCCCTTTTCCATATCGTTATCTTTACTTATTATGAGGAATCCGTATTTATCACTCCAACACTTTTGACAAATTTTCATAAATGAATCATAGGACATATCAGTATTTACATGATCACGATATATATGACGCATATTTAAATCATCTTGTTTAAACATTATAATCATATTCGCGTTATCACGTATTAGATGTTTTGGAATATGAGTATAATACATAATAATATATACATATACTCAGTATATGTTTGGCATAGGTAAAAAGAATCTATATTTTTATGACGCCCCATACAGAAATATGAACGAATGTTGTTTTGTTTTTCACAAGAAACATCATCAAAAATCATAACAGAGTTTTCTTTAGCCTTAGCGGGTGGTAAAACTTCATCATTTTGTGAGAACGTATAATATCCCATTCCCTTTATCGGTTTAATTAGTTTCTCTAAATACTCATACTTTGGTTGATATAAACTCTTTGAGAATACATATATATTCTCAAATTTTAGCCCATTTGTTTTTCCACAGTTTGAGGGACCGACAACCAATGCTCTTATTGTATTGGGTAATAAAGAACTATATCGTGGAACTGAATTTGTTAATGAATGATCACCACCCTCGATATTTCTAACACAGATTTCTTGTTTTTGACGTATTAAACGCATATTCACGTGTGTAATGTACTTCATTCGATGAGAAATGCTCCTTGATTAAACATTATATAAAATGGGTAAAAGTTTTTATAATTGTTGCAGTCAGAGTTCAAACTTGAAACGAGGTAGTGGTATTATCAACAAAATAATTAACACACTTCCATTTGAAGTACATATTCCTGGTTATAATTTTTGTGGACCTGGAACAAAGCTAAAACAAAGGTTGGAGCGCGGTGATCGTGGGATAAATCAATTGGATGAAGCTTGTAGAGTACATGATATTGCATATTCACAATATAAGGATCTAGCTGATCGACATAAGGCTGACGCAGTACTAATAAATAAAGCGTGGGAACGTGTTGGTTCAAAAGATAGTAGTATTGCAGAGAAAACAGCAGCATACTTGATTACAAATATTATGAAAACAAAAAAGAAATTCGGAATGGGTGTGAAAAAGGGAACAAAGAGAAAGTGTAAGAAAAGGAAATCAAAGGTAAAGAGTTTTTCAAATGTTATCCAAACAGGAATGCGGGCATTGATAACTCAGAAGCCACTAGATCTAATGAGTGCGATTAAGGTTGCACGTAAAGCAGTCAATAAATCGATTGGCAGAAATAAAAAAAAAATTAAGATTCCTCGTATTATTAATGTACCGAAAATTGGTGGTTTTTTACCTATTGTACCCATTTTGACTGCACTAAGTGCATTAGGTAGTCTCGCCTCTGGTAGTGCAGCTATTGCTAAAACTATTAATAATGCAAATATGGGGAAAAAACAATTAGAAGAGAGTAAGCAACATAATAAGAAAATGGAAAGTATTAAGGTGGGTGAAGGTATGTTTCTTAAACCTTATAGAAAAGGTTATGGATTATATCTTAATCCATTTAGAGGAAATCCAAAAAACTAATTACTAAGCTACCTAAAAAACCTCTTTCAAATTTCGAAATTTTGAATTTTGCTCAAAAGTACATTCCACATTTCCGAGGTGTGTTTATGAGAGACTCACTCCCCAAATCTCCTTGGAGAGAAGAGTCAGGAATTATAAACCTAGATGATAGTTCATCAAATGGTACACATTGGGTAGCTTATAACAAAAATAAAAAAAGTATACATTACTTTGATAGTTTTGGAAATTTACAACCCCCAAAAGAAATTGTGAAATACTTGGGGAATAACATTAACTATAACTATGAGAGAAAACAAGACTTTAATAGTACCAACTGTGGACACCTGTCCCTCCAATTCTTACTCTCTCTATCCCACCCTAACTTTTACACTATGATCAAGTAATTTCTCTATGATTCTTGAAACCCACCCTAGTTACATGCTATTCACTGCTATGATTGGTCGATGCTAAATCAAGAATGAGAGAGAACAGGGAGGGTTAGTTTACCTCAAGGTATAAAAACTCGATCAAAAGTTATTCTAACACACATTTAAAAACCACCTGCAAACAGTCTCAACCTAAAAGTTTCAAGCTAAAACGTTCTCAGCCTAAAGTTTCAACCTAAAAAAATCTTGCAATCATCAAAATCAACAACAATAAGAACAACATAAAAAACAGTTAAAACAGTAAGACAACAACAACAATTAAAACAGATACAACTGCTAGAAACAGCTGAAAACAACAACAAAACAGCTACATCCGCTAAAAAACAACTAAAATTAACAACAAAAACAGCTACAACTGCTAAAAACAGGTAAATTAAACAACAAAAAACAGCTACAACTGCTAAAAACAGGTAAATTAAACAACAAAAAACAGCTACAACTGCTAAAATAACAACTAAAATCAACAACAAAAACAGGTAAAAGCAACAAAAACAACGAAAACAACTACAAGAAGAAACAACTACAAATGGTCAATCCGGGAATGATGAAAGTACTCAAGGAGTTTAATGGTAACGCACCAAAACCTCTCTTAACAAAGACGAAGATGGAATCGGAGGTGTGCTACCCTATTCGACGTGCTCAACGTAAGAAAACCAGCTTTGGGATGGCCCTCACTCTTGAACTTGAAGAGTATATGCTGTACTTGCCGGAACGATACTCAACTTTAGAGGATTCAACAATTGATTATATAAAAGATAATCTTTTTTGTATTATTAAAAAGAAGGATAACAATCTCTATTTAGAATTAAATAAAGCTTAAAATGTTTTCATTTTTAATATTATTAATGTATCTATTTTGATAAATAAAAATAAAAATAAAAATAAAGTTTTATAAAACTCAAACTCAAACCCTTTGTTATAAATATTTAAATTATAGTACATTTTTCCCAGTAGCACATGAGTATCAGAGAAAACGACAACAATGAAGCGTAAACTTTTAGAACAGTTGACGAAAAGTAGAAATTCATTAAAAAGAAAATTTAATGAATTGAAACAAATAAAAAATGAGAACGTATCAAATTTGGAGGAAACTTTTAAACCTATTACAGAACCTTTACATGAATTACTCACTGAAAATAAAAAATTGAATAAAAAGGAATATATTAATGATACACATGATATTAAGACTAAGTTCAAGAAAGAGAATATAAGAGTACCTAAAAGTAAAAAAGAAAAAAGGGAACACGAGAGAGTAATCGAAAGTGATAGTGAGAGTGATGCTTATGTTGATGCTTTTTCACGACAGTCTCTTATAGATGAATCTGATGTTTCACAACAGTCTCTTATAGATGAATCCGATGTTTCACAACAACCTCACACAGATGATTTAAATGAAAGTGTATATGAAGATACCGGGGTGAAGTACAATCTCAACATTAATCAGTTAAAGCAAGAAAAGATTTTAGACAATAGTTATGGACCAAGAGAAGAAAATAATATTTTAATGTTGGGTAATACAACACTTAAAATTAAAAAAAATTTGATGGAATTAGGAAGTGGAAATTTATGGACTCTATCACCAGGTCTGTACTCTTTAATTTTTCATAATAGTCCTAAGGATTATACTAAGAATGATTTAGAATCATATAAAAACATTTTAATTGAAACAAGTGCTCACAAAAGAAACTATTAACCAGATGGTCAAGTAAAGGGGAATCGTTCTAAAAAATATTCTACAATTATTAAACCATTAATATCATCTTCAGTAAATGAAGAACATACTGGTTCTGGGTATATGAGACTACAAAAAATACCACCAAACTATGTATATTGGGATAATGTTAATGAACTTGTTGAAAGATTGCAACTCTTAATGGCATCGAGAGATGCTGGTAATAATAACCATACTAATGAAATTCTTTCAATAATAGAAGAATTGCGGGAAGCAAAAATAATATATTAATAAAATAGAAAACATTTTCTCATTTTGTTTAATAGTAAAATGTCTATTGACAAGTTTGGTCACTTTTCAAATGATAGAGATTTTTCCTTGCTTTTCAAAAGGGAAGTTGAGAGTCTTACAGGTATATATATAGACACTGATGGTCACATAAATGTTCAGAAAAAAAGAATTAAAAACTCTTCAAAACCAATAAATGGAAATGATTTGGCTATTAAATTGTATGTTGATGATAAAATTAATGAAGCGAAATCACATCAAATGGAAACTATAACTAAATCATTTCAACTACGAAATAAGAGTATCAGAGCTGGAAAGTAAAGTAATAAAAATGATAACTCAAATGGAGTATATACATAATTCAATAAAAGAGTTTGTTGATAAATTGGAAAATTTTAACAAATTCATAAACCAACATTTAAAAAAACCTCCACCAATCATTCGTTCTGATCAGACACAAATAGATGGAATAATACTTCGGAAAAGTCCATTTGCACATCGTGTAAACGAAGAAGAAGTTTTAACAATTAATGTGGATCATACATAAATATACCACTCTTTCATTATTTATTTTATAATTAAAATGTCAGTTGATAAGTTTGGTTGTTTTTTAAATGAGAAAGAGTACTCAAGAGATATAACAAAAGGTCTAGAAAAATTTCAAAGTATACTTAATGATTATGATGGACATTTAAATGTTCAGAGGAAACGATTTAAAAATTCCCTACCCCCCATTCATGAAAATGATATTGCAACAAAGATTTATATTGATGATGAAATAAGTAAAGTAGTACAGAATACATCTAATGAAATTTCTAAGCAACCGCAGAAACAACAAATCTTTAGATTAAGACCTCGAATCAATAATATTGAGGGAAAAGTGAGTGAAATTTCTAAAAAATTGGAATTTCTCATGAAAACTTTTAATAAGGTAGTGGAGGATATAAATGAAATAGAAAGTAACATTTTCAATTATATAATTGCACCAACCTCAGTTTTAAAAGGTGAAACTGAATCTTTAGAGAAGAAACCATTTATACCAGATAAAATAAAGCTATGAGTAAACGAGATATTGTAAATGAGTTACATCGCCCATCATTCAAGAATTTCCCAAGACGTAGAGTTATAGTAAAGGGTATTAATGATTTATGGCAGGCTGATTTGGTTGAAATGGGGGCATATGCATCATCAAATAAGGGGTATAGGTATTTGTTAACAGTAATATATACATTTTCTAAATATGGATGGGGTGAAGCAATAAAATCAAAAAATGCAGATGAAGTTACAAAAGCAATGGAAAAAATAATGAAATCTGGTCGTGGAGTACCAAAGAATTTACAAACAGATAATATAAATGAATTCTATAATAAACAATTTAGAGAATTGATGAAAAGATATGAAATTAATCATTACTCAACATTTAGTACTCTTAAAGCATCTATTGTGGAACGTTTTAATAGAACAATATAAGAACTTATGTGGCGTGAGTTTAGTTTTAATGGAAAATATACTTGGCTTCAAATATACAAAGAGTTGATTAATAATTATAATAACAGGAAGCATAGAACGATTAAAATGAAGCCTATTGACGTCAATGCTAAAAATGAAAAACAGATTTTGATGAGATCATACAATCATCTAAAAATATTTACAAATGGGGACAATAAAGAGGGGGATCATGTACGAATAAGTAAATATAAACATGTCTTTGAAAAAGGCTACACCCCAAACTGGACAACGGAAATTTTTCGAATTCGGAAAGTACAAAATACATCCCCCACCACATATTTACTTGAGGACTTGAAGGGTGATCCAGTACAAGGTGGTTTCTATAAACAAGAAATTAAAAAAACAAAATTCCCTAATACTTATCTTGTTGAAAAGATTGTGAAACAAAAAGGTGATTATGTGCTTGTGCGTTGGCTAGGCTTTTCAAAATCAGAAGATAGTTGGATTCATAAAAACGAAATTCTATAAAGAACAAGTGGAAGCATAGAACAATTAAAATGTAGGCATTGACGTCAATGCGTGAAAATAAATTATGTTTCCTCTTCACAAGCACGCAATTCCTATTTATAAACGGAACGGAACTTGATTATGAGCTTGTGCGTTGGCTAGACTAAAAGAGTATATACAGATAAGAATTTTGGGTGGAACTTGATTATGTGCTTGTGCGTTGGGTAGGCCTTTCAAAATCAGAAGATAGTTGGATTCATAAAAACGAAATTCTATAAAGAACAATAAAAATGTAGACATTGACGTCAATGCGTGAAATAAATTATGTTTCTTCACAATCACGCAATTCCTATTTATAAAGTGTGAAGAAAAGCATGCACAGATAAGAATTTGAACAGAACGTTACATGTTTATATATACAAATCTGGAGGGTATAAAGGTGGAAGAATTTCAAAAAGTGTTCAGTTTCCATCTATTCGTTCATTAAAATGACGGTTTTTATAATATTTTTTGTGATACTTTCCCTCTTTAATCCGATGGTGAAAATGGTACCACTCCCCAATGAAATGACTTTAATTGAAAACCCATCGACTTCCAATAATTCGATTGGGTTATTTATCAATGTTCCAAAACTAAAAAAAATCATTAAAATTGACTTAAAATTTGAGATCCTAGAGGACAGTCATATTTTTATGGATCTCATAAACAAGACAAGTGATGAAAGTGAGATACCAAACTTAAAAAGTGAACTCGATACTAAAATATTTAATGCTATTAATGGTAGCATTAATGAAAAAGACTTAACAACAAGTACAATTGCAAGTACAGTTGAAGAAGAAGAAATATCTACATCAACATCTACTACAACTACATCTACCTCAACTACAACAAGTGCAACTACACCTACAATAAGAAGGGGAATTCTGGAGGAGGAGGAGAAGGAAGAAACAACAACTACAACAGCAGCAACTACATTAAAAAAAGAACTTCTGGAAGAAGATACAACAAAAACAGCTACATCAACAACTACAACCCCAACCAATCTTTTTGATTTTAATAGCGAAAATGAAAGTGTTGATCACATAGAAAATAAGAACATAGGAGAAGAAAAATCAGAAAAAATTGATATGGGTATAATTGATAGTGAGAGAGAATTTGAAAACGTAAGTCGAGCACCAACATTTAGTAATACGTCACAAGAATTAGTGTTGGGGATCAGTGATAGTGATACAGAATTTGAAAGTATAAGTCGGGTTCCAATAAAAAGGAACACTACTCATAAATTAAAAAGCACTGAGAACATACACAACTCTCAAATCGAATTCACAAAGAGAGGTATAATTGAGAATTTTAAGCAAAAATTAGTTGAAAATGAAAGGAGAATAGGAGGGCATATGGATTTGGGAAGAAGGGGTCTAAACAGATTCTTTACCATCCAATACAAAACTGCTACAGTAGGAGTTAAATGTCATTACAATAATATATATAGAAGAACACATTCTAGGCGAAGTTTAAGTAAATCTAAGCGTATGAATTTAAAATATTTATCTAATCGCCACCGCCATCAAAGGAATTTAGCAGCTCAAATGATGCTTGAATATTTAAATAAAAAAGAAAGTCAGATTAGCACAGATAAAATATCAATTAACGATATTAACGATTTCAAAATAACTAATAGTGATATTATAGCATAATCTGATTGAGTAGGGAAATATGTTTGTTTTTACAGAATATAAAAATAGAAGATGAAAATAATAATTCGAGTAAATTAAAAAAAGGTGAGTTTAATATATATATATATATATATATATAATTTTATATACTAATATATATATATATATATATTTTCAGAACTCCAAAAAATAATAAAAAAGTTGAAAATAATATTTCGGATGGTGCTCAAAAAGGTTGGTTAAATACATATAAAATAATATTTGTATATATATATAGTAAAATATTTATATTTTCAGATCTCCAAAACATTAATAAAAAAGAGGATGACAAATTTTCTCATAATTTGTATGGTGATGACGATGATGATGATGATGATGATGGCCATGATACAATCCTTTATGATGATGAAAATCCGAAACCATGTATTCCAAGATCATCTAGTGAGGATGAAACTATTCTTGTTGAGGGTGGTATAGATAACTATGTTTAAACTATACCGTTTAATTTAGATGAAGATAATGATAAATACATTAAATCAATTCCTTTAAGTAATGATGACAATAAAGTATATAGATTACAGGGTGGTATAGATAACTATAAACAAACTGTACCACTAAATATAGAAGAAAGTAAACAAATTGAATGTAATTCAAAGAAAATATTGTAATTCTTACCCTGTAAGTAAAAGCGATGTTTGTTCTGTTAAATAAAAATTTTATAATAATAATAATAATATTGTGAATTGTAATATTTGGTTTATACATTACCTTACATTTTACCCTTTAAATAAAAAAGCGTTGTTTGTTCTGTCTTGTTTACAATTATAGAGTACATTTATTCATTTTTTTTACAATCTACTAAATTTAATTCTAGTTCTGTATAAAACATTTCAAATTCACATTCATATATATTTTTCTGAAATTTTTCTATTTCATTCTCTTGATAATTATTTCTATTAGAACAATTCTCTATTTCTTTTATTCTTTGTTCATAAACATAAATATTTGAATCCATTTCATTAAGTTTATTTTCTAATCTTTTTTCATCTATTTTATAATGGCCATATTGTAGTGTATTAATTTTATTGTCTTGTATAAGAACCTTTGTGTCTTTATGACTGAGAACTACTTTTTTACATTTAATTGTTGATAAAAGATGATTTTTAGATCTAATCATTGACATAGAGCCTACCACTTCCTCTTCCGAAAACAAACATTTTTTAAAACTATTAAAAGTTAATTGATCTATTGCACTTCTTTTAACACCCTTTGATTTTTTCACTGTTTTTTCAGAGCTGTCATTACTATTAGATGTTTTAAAGGCATACATTTTTGATCTCAAACCAACAAATTCAGTCATAGGTCTTCCATTGAGTTCATCTTTAAAAAAACCCAACCTTTTTTTATTAGCTTTAGGAAAATTATAGAGATTAAGTAATTCATCAGAATAATCTGATGTATCAAACTTCATCTCAACATCATTCTGAATATCTTTATAAAAATCTTCAGTGTTAATGGTATATATAAAAGAATCTGTATCCATATAATTTAATTGAACATTTTCATTGTATTTAGGTTTGATATAATTATAATGAAAATCATACATTTTCCATTTCGATAAATCTAATACAGCAAAACCTAAATATAAAGGTTTGTTGTACAACACATTTAATCTTTTCATTTGAAAGGCAAAGAAGTTTTCTGAAAACTGTTTGACACTATGGAAGTTTGACTTTGAAATAAGAGATCTACCGCAATGCCTTTTTGGACCAGAAGAATCGGATGGTGAAGCACTTTCCCATTCAGTAATTAATTTAATATTAACGCGCTTATCGACATTTTCCATCGTTTTACCGTAGACAGCATTATTTAAAAGTTTAAAAAAATCTTTTTCAAATGTATTTTTTGCATTAGTTCTATGGAATGTATTCATATCAATATATGTTTTTAGCCAAGGTTTCTGAAAGAAGCGAAGACCTCTATGAATTTTTGTTAGAATTAATCCATTTTCTATACACTGTTGAAGATTTTTATAATGAATTATATATTTTTCTTTATCCCTTAAATCAGCAATTAATTTTTTTATTTTGTCTGACTTTGTTGGTAACTGATTATTACAACAAAATGGAAGGTAATTATGTTTATCGTGCAATTTTAAAGGATATTTTAAATCTACCTCAAAAATGTATCCATATTCACTATCATCTGCAATCTCAGCAATGTTAATACTATCAAGTTCCCCCCTTGAAATCCATTCAAAACCTCCATATGGTAAAGATTGTGACATAGCCCAACCATATAAATTATTTGCATCCAAATAAATCAAATATGATGATTTTTGAGTACTATCAAAATTCTCATCATATTTATTATTTGCTTTAGCATATCTACATGTACATTGAACTAAGCCACCACGAATACCACTTTGAATAAATTTTTACTGATCTATATCAGTTAATAAATCTAGTTCAATTTTAGTACATTTTAACATAGCTTCCCATGATAATCCTGGTGTAGTGAAAAAATGTGCTGGATCAAGTGAATAAATTTTACTACAAAGTCTTCGAAAGTTTTCAAAGACATCAGACATTAATAAAACATCTGTTTTTAAATATAATTCTAAATAATCTTTAAGATTATTACAAGAAAACTCATTCCATACCTTTTGTGCGTGAGTATAATTTTCAACTGAATATTCATTTTCGGTTAAGGAACTATAGAAAGCTTCTCTAGGAGGTAATTTACTTTCTTTTAATTTCTCAACTGAATCTAAATATTCATATGGAAATACACCCTTTCGTCGCATTAAGTTGAAATGATTTTCATTAGGGAAAAATGATCTTGTTATACACATTTGTTCACTATCTAGATTTGAAGCTAATGTATCTAAAGCAGAAGGCATAAATCGAAACGAGTCTAGAAAACGGATTTCAAAGTTATCACCATTACTTAAAGTTATAATTTTTGAAATTGATATATATTGTTCCTTATTTAATGGAATTACCTTTATTTCACCAGGTATGACTGCCAAATCTTTAATAAATAGATGGCAATCATACCTGGTGAAATTGTGGAAGAAAACAGGAATAAATTTTGGAACTGTATTTTTTAAATTACACTCATTATGTGCTGCCCCCCTAAATTTTCCTGTGAAGTGACAGTGATCCCTAACTCTGTCTAATAAAAGAGGAGTGTTGCATATATGACAATTATTAGATTTTTGGAAATCATCTTCTTCAACATCTGACATTATTAAAGAAACAGATTTTGAAATATAGTTTTCATATATAAAACTTAAATTTTCTATTAGTGATAACAGGAAATTCATTCCCGAGTTAAATACAGTTTCTAAGACAAACTTATCTAAACTGTTATCATGTGCACACTTTATATAGTATGCATATGAAACAGGTCTATGTATATTTATAATATTTAAATTTAATGTTTCGTTTTTATTAATTGGTTGAAGGATGGATTCAAAGTCAGCGTAAACTGTGAATGGGACCATCACTTCCTTTTGAACATTTGTATACCGTAAAGTGGCATCCTTCATGTTTGGTAAACGCGAGACTTTTTTCCCACAGACTTCTGAATGCCGGTTGGCAGCATCTTCACTCAATGAGTAATTTAAGCAAATTTGACAGAACCATTTTTTTGATTTGTCTCTCGAAACTTGAGAGGAAACCAAACTAAAAAAAAGATAAACACAAGAAAAAAAAATTTTTTTTTTAAAGTATGAAAGCATATAAATATTATGAAATTTAAAAACAAAAACAGGTAAAAGATATAATAATGATAAAATGATAAAACAACTTACTTTGAGAGATTTTTTATCCAAGTATAGTGTGCTTTACATCCTTCCTCCAGTATCAACATATTTATATGATTTCTCCTCACTTCAGGAGAGTAAAATATGGGCCCGAATATAACTCCATCGTCGAATCCAAAAAGTGTAATATTTATGTCCTTATTTATTTCCATAAATTTCGATATATCCGCAGGCTTTAGTGGAAATTGCAATCCAGTGAAATTTAGTGTGATCCCATTGACTTGAATTACTTCATCATTTATATTTACTTTATAGCTTGTGCATCTGTTCGCATTCTTATTTAGTTTACTTAATGCTGCGATTAAGCTCCATTTAAAACAATATTCATCATCTGTGTTTTTTACATTTATAATTGCTTTTTTTCCTTCTAAACAAGAGGGTAGTTTTATATAAGATGATCCTCTTAAGGGTGAATATTGATTAATATTCATCTCCAATCGAGTGAGATGAAGCAAAGTCCATCCACTATCCCTTTCTTGGAATTCTTCCATCCTCGCCAAAATTTTTTCCATGTGCTCCTTATATTCATTTTCAATGTTCGAATAGGCACTAATTATTGTCATCTTACTTTGAAATGACTTTATTTCAATACATTCCTTTTCTTCCTTCAAAAGTCCGTACTCTCCAAAAAGTTCAAAATTTATTTTCACCGATGCATAACTTTCCAACAATGGATACAAGTGAGGTAGAAAAGCTTCTCCTGCTTCCTCCATAAATTGTGTTGGATAAATTACATCATTGTTGGTGTTTTCATATAAGTAGTGAACAATCCTTCCTTGAAATCCAGAACTGATTTTTTTTATCCTTGAATCCACTGGTTCAACAACATTCTTCTTGTGTTGCTCCGTTCGCAGATGATGAGCCCACGAAATGTTACCCGATAGGGTAATGTTGCACTTTCCACAATACTTATTCATTTTTTTTTTTTGTTTTTATTTTTTTCCTTTTTTTTTGGAAGTATTGTATTGTTACTTCTACTTTTCACTTTGTTATACTTTACTTTTACTGTAAAGTATTTTATGTTTTATCAATTTGATAAGTTTACACAACACAAATCTGGGTAGTTCACAGTTCACACAACTTTACTTTACACTTGGTAAAGTATTTTAATTTTTATCAATTTGATAATCTCGCACAAATCGAATTCGGATGGAACGTAAGTTAACACAACTTTACTTTAGCTTTGAATTACCGGAGGGTTCACACGACGATTCTAGATGGTTCGCTCAACTCAAATAGTTTTCTAAAACTGAACTACTTTCCACATTTCTCCTTAACAAATACATTTTTTGAAAACTTAGAAGGTAACCGTTTTCTCTTTCTATAAACGCATGAGAAAAAATTTTCAAATATGATTAAAGAAAAACGTATTTGACTAAACAAACGATCTCATTTGTTTTTGTGTATAAATGTGTATATTCTGTTAGGAACCACCACCACAAGCACCGCCACCACCACCATCCCTCTTACACTCCTACGCTCACTTTCCCATCTAATGCTCGCTAAAGAAGGGAGAGGTTACCGAACTCACGCTTGTTTCACACCACAAAAGTATGCGGTCTAATATCCCTCAAACCAACACCTTTTGACCACAAGACCGTAGCCAGGTGTCACCTACAACCCTAATTGAATCAACAAAACGCCCACGCATAGAAAAACAACTTCCCTTCCTCCTCCTCCTCCGCCTAAATATAGTTTTACAAATTCATACGCATGACAAAACACCCCTTGTAAAACGAATAGTTTTCTAAAACTGAACTACTTTCCACATTTCTCCTTAACACATACATTTTTTGAAAACTTAGAAGGTAACCGTTTTCTCTCTCATGTAAGCGCATGAGAAAAAATTTTCAAATATGATTAAAGAAAAACGTATTTGACTAAACAAACGATCTCATTTGGTTTTGTTCTGTTAGGAACCACCACCACCACAGTCACCATTTTGACCACAAGACCGTAGGCAGGTTACACTAACAGGTGTCACCTACAACCCTAATTGAATCAACAAAACGCCCACGCATAACAAAACAACGTTTTTGTTACACTCCCACGCTCACTTTCCCATCTAATGCTCGCTAAAGAGGGGGAGGTTACCGAACTCACGCTTGTTTCACACCACAAAAGTATGCGGTCTAATATCCCTCAAACCAACACCTTTTGACCACAAGACCGTAGCCAGGTGTCACCTACAACCCTAATTGACTCAACAAAACGCCCACGCATAACGCCTTCTAACCCAAGTTAGAAGCAACATAGTGATCTGTGTGCAACCATTGCACTCCACAAAATCCTACGCATGACAAAACACCCCTATCACACACGCAAGCCAGGTGTCACCTACAACCCTAATTGACTCAACAAAACGCCCACGCATAACGCGTTCTAACACAAGTTAGAAGCAACATAGTGAGCTGTGTGCAACCATTGCACTCCACAAAATCCCACGCATGACAAAACACCCCTATCACACACGCACCTTTAGCTTGAGAAAAAGACAAGACCAAACAAGACATATCAAAACACCACTCTCTCACACTCCTACACACCACTTTCTAACCTCATTAAGTGACCTGTGTGCAACCATGCTCATCTAACTAGGGTCAGCAACACCCCCCTTTTTGAATTAATTATGCTAATTAGGTCATTAGAACACCTGTGTGCAACCATGCGTGACTAATTAGGGTCAGTGTGCAACCATGCGTGACTAATTAGGGTCACCCCCACCTCCTTTTTTGACATGATTTATTACCTAGTGAGCCAGCTCCCGTATTAACTACCTACTAATGTTTTGCAATTCAATCGAGATTGCACATCACATGCAGCCAATCAGCTGTTTTCATTAATATGCTACAAGGCCGCTAGGGGCGCTTGTTGGCACAGTTATGGTTTATATAGATCTGCGCGTTGGGATTTCAAGGACTTGTGCCTTTTGGCTGGAAATAAACCTTGGATTTGGATGGCTACGTGGCGCTGACCAATGATCGCTTTAAGAACCTTTTTGATAAGCTTTTGAACGTAGATGGTAAATTCAAGGAGTTCAATATCGACTTTGATAGTACTATGTGTAGTAATAAGAACCATGTATGCAATTACTCCTAGTCCTAGCATGGCTAAAGTAGTTTTAAGTTAGTTATATATATGTAGTGTATCCCTGGATATATATGTGGGAATAGGTCTGGCATCCTTGTAAGTCGAACCCACCAAAGATGAACAGCACTACTAATTATTGGCGAGGTGAAAAAGGAAGTCTTGGACAAGCACTTAGAACGGGACAGACGAAGAATAAAGACCTGAAATATATACGAAGTAAAAGAACGATGTGAGTAATAATCAAAAAACGCTGATAAATTCCCAATTCAATACCTAAAATTATAATCAG
This sequence comes from Drosophila suzukii, assembly GCF_043229965.1. Taxonomy (NCBI): domain Eukaryota; kingdom Metazoa; phylum Arthropoda; class Insecta; order Diptera; family Drosophilidae; genus Drosophila; species Drosophila suzukii. Next base: position 2,908,110 of record NW_027255895.1, on the reverse strand, counting down.
AACTACTTATCATTTTTCCTTTTAAATAAAACTATAAACATATTACAATAAAATTACAATAAGTGGGACTTTTAATTTAATTCAGAAAAACCAACCCCACAAATATGGGGGCTCAACCTACGTGAAAAGTAAAACGACGAAATATGTGCCTAAGAAAAGATTTTAAGCGACAAAAACTGTGGAAAACGAGGAAAAACTTAAAAACGACATACGATTGTGTGAAAACGACGCTACAAAGACCCCTGTGATCTGCCTTATACATATATAATGACGCGTATGTGTATATAAACGACGGGTAGAGAACGTAAGAGAAAAACGACGAATACGAGTGTAAGGAAGATCAACGAGAACTGTTCAAACAACAACATGAACACACATGTCCAGTCTAGCTGATTTTGAGTCAGTTTTGCAGGCGCAAAAATCTGAAAAAGGAAGAACGTTGACCTGCTGCACAAGTTTGTCTTAAAAAACGACGGCGATAGGCATAGCCGAAAGCGACTGCGGGGTTTCGACGGGTTCGACTTTTTTGAAACTGATGAGCTTTTCAACCTGAAGGTGTCTTACGTTGCGCAAAATTTATCAAACAGCGACCTTGCCATAATTTGCAACACGACAAAAGTAATCTCATGCTAAACATTTTCCGAAATTTGCGTGCAGGAAATCTGCTGGAAGATGCAGATGAAGAGGACTCCGAAGACGATGAAGAGGACGAACGAGAAGAGAATGACGAAGATAACGACGAGAAAAGTTCTAACGGTGACGACGACGAGTTTCGCTCTGTGCGAAGCAACACAGAGAAGCAGAAAAAACTGAACAACGCACTGGCTGGCACAGTGGCGTCCAACAATAACGATTCCGCCTCTCTACAAAGTTTCGCTGTGAATTCGCCGCGTTTTTCTGTAGACTTCCGCGATGTAGAAGACTCTATTCGACCGTTAAGTGGAGATGACACCCTTGCAGTTTAGGTTTGGGTTTCCGATTTCGAGGACATAGCTTCCATTATGTATTGGAATGACCTACAAAAACTCATTTTTGCGAAACGTTCTCTAAAAGGTCTCGCTACAGTCTTTATCATGAGTGAGCGTGGTATCAAAAATTGGCAAATGTAAAAAAACGCGTTGATCAAAGAGTTCAAAGCCGAAGTAAATAGTGCTCATTTACATAAGTTGCTATCCGAAAGAAAAATCAAAACCAACGAAAGTGTTCAAGAATATCTTCTCAAAATGAAAGAAATTGCTTCTCGTGGCAGTATAGACAACTGTGCACTTATGCAATATGTGGTTGACGGAATCAATTATTTAAGTGTTAACAAATCGATTTTGTACAATGCCAAAGACTTGAAGGAGTTCAAGAAGAAATTTAAGTGCTACGAGAAAATTCGCAAAAAATACGGAAAGTCTAAAATTTAGGGAGACAAGTCGAAATACCCGGGGGGAAAAGAAAGTGCGGGTCATAAGGAAGTGTCAATGCATAGAAAGGAACATTGCTTCAACTGTGGTGCCGGTAGCCATACATCTAATCAGTGCCCCAATCGAAACAGTGGTCGAAAGTGCTTTAACTGTAACAACTTTAAACACATACCGAAGGACTGTCCCACAGGCAAGATAGAAACGGTTGAAACTTCGAAAAATACGAGCAAAGTATGCGATGATAAACTTTCGATGTGTAAAGACATTTATATGAAAAGCAACAAGTACACAGCCCTTATTGACACAGGCAGCAAATACAATATTGTAAGTGAAACAACGTACGTAAGCCTGAACAAACCAAAACTGAGGGCTGTGAACATTTTTCTTGTCGGTTTCGGGAACAACAAACGGGTACAACCATTCGGTTCTTTTAAAGAAGAACTCGAAGTTGACGATCAAGTGTTTGAAGAACATTTTCTTGTTGACTCATCTGACTTTCTAGACGTGCAGGTTATGTTAGGTGCCGAATTTTGAAACAACGCTGAAACAAAATAATAAAAAAGCCAGGTGCACTAATGAAAATCAACGTCGAAAGTGCCGAAAATGTAAACATAATGCAGCAATTGAGGTAAAACGCGAATTTTACGATCTAATTAAGAACTATAACCCGACGAGAACAAAAACAACAAACGTTTCAATGCGTGTCGTTTTAAAGGACGACACTCCCGTACATTCGCGCCCGCGTATATTTGCGTTTTCCGAGCGGTGTGTTATATACGATGATCTGAGTCCGAGTACAGCCATCCGGTTGTCCTGGTAAAGAAACAGACAGAAAGAATCTACAGAAGGATTAACAAGATATGTTTCCCTTTCCCTTGATCGAAGACCAATTAGACCGTCGAAAGATGCCCATGTATTCAGCACGCTGGACCTCAAAAACGGATTCTTTTACGTCAATGTCGATAAAGAAAGCCGCATGTTCACATCCTCTGTAACTTACAATGGCCAGTAACAGTCCCTCACGAATTCTTCAGGCGTATTTTAAAGATCTGGTAATGCGATTCCCTACGTCGACGATATCCCAGCTGCAGACGAAGGCGAAGCAGTACCCAATCTCAAGACAGACGTCGAGCGTTGTGAGGAGTATTAGGAGGTTTAGTTATCAACCTAAAGAAATGCTGCTTTCTAAAAAAGAAAACGGAGTTTCTTGGCCATTGTATTAAAACCAATCGATCAGCATCTCAGATGACATGACGAAAGCTGTGACGAAGTTTCCTCTTCCGACAAACCAGAAGCAATTACAAAGCTTTCTGTGTCTGGTCGGATGTTTTCGAAAATTCATCCTGAGCTTTTCGATCATCGACAAACTTTTGACCGACCTTATGACTCCAAGTTTTGTTTTTCTGGCAGAGAGATTGACGCTTTTAACAAGCTTAAGAGTTTGATTACCCAAAAACCTGTGCTCAAAATTGTTCATGCACAGCACGAAACAGAACTTCATACAGATGCTTCGATTGATGGTTTTGGGGCAGTATTACTCAAAAAATCTGCTAAGGATAACCAGATCCATCCAGTGTACTACATGAGTAAGAAAACTACAGACGCAGAAAAAAAGTTTTCTAGCTACGAGTTGGAGATCCTGGCAGTGGTTAGTTAGGTTAGGTTAGGTAGGAGTGGTTGGAGATTAGATATTAATCCCCTCACTTAGGCCACAATGGGCCCCTTGTGATACCACATGATCTCTGAAAGATCCGTTTCCCTAGCTCATAGGTTATCTGCTTTCGCGAAGTATTCTGTTCTTCTTAAGAAACATAATAGTTTTTGGATGCTTATGTCCTGAATGGCCGCAAGGTTCGGAAGTGTGTAGCTACCTAGGGTTTGAAAGCGCTTTAGGTTATGCGCTGGGCAGAAGCATAGGAGATGTTCGATGCTCTCCTCTTCGTCTATCTGTTTGCAGCTGCGGCAGAAGTCGTGGTTACTTAGTCCCAGCCTTAGCGCATGAGTCCTTATAAGACAGTGGCCCGTGAGGGCATTTAGAAGAGTGGAGATGTCCTCCCTGCTACATTGTAGGAGAGTTTTTGTTCTTTCCGAGTTGTAGTTTGGCCATGTGAGTCTAGAATTGTGGCATGTTGAGATTGAGTTCCAACGGTTGTTGGAGAGTGTATACAATCTCTGCCTGAGATAGAGCTTGCAGGTAGCCATGGGCATACCTACCGTGTCCTTATCACGAAGGATATCGGCGGTTGTCCCATGTCTTGTTAGCTCGTCTGCGGCAATCAGAGATTGTTTTTGAGTTCGTTGTGTAGGAGTCGAGGGCCCTGAGGGCTGCCTGACTATCCGAGAAGATGAAGATATCTATGTCTTGATGTACAGACGTGTTCAGGTGGGAAATGGCTTCCTGAATTGCCATGACTTTCGCTTGGAAAACACCACAGTGGTCTGGTAGGCGGAATGAGACTTTTATGTCTAGTTCGGGGGAAAAGACTCCCCCACCTGTTTGGGAGTTAAGCTTGGAGCCGTCTGTGTATATGTTGACGGCGTTTACGAATTGATGTGGGAGGTTGTCCCAGTCTGTACGGGTGGGTATATAGATCTTGTATCTTCTTTCAAAGTTGACTATGGGTGGGACGTAGTCTGTATTACGTGGTAGGGGTAAATGTTTTGATAGGATATTGGAGTGACCCGTGGAGCCTGTTGTCCATGCCGCTGCTTCGCGGAGCCTCAGCGCTGTTGCAGATGCCCAGCTTTTGGCAAGTAGGTCCAGGGGTTGGAGATCGAGAATTGTGTTTAGTGCCTTAGTGGCGGTAGTGCGAAGCGCCCCACTGATGCAGAGCTCTGCGCTTCTTTGGATCTTGTAAAGGATCCGGAGGTTGCAGTACTTATCTAGAGAAGGCCACCAAACGATGTTTCCGTAGAGGAGAATGGGCCTGACTATTGCAGTGTATAGTCAGTGAACTATCATGTGGGAGAAAACCCACTTCCTCCCTATGCCTTTTTTACAAGCGAAGAGGGCTATGGCCGCTTTGCGAGTGCGATCTAGGATGTTATCTGTCCAGAGGAGCTTTTTGTCAAGGATGACACCTAGGTACATTGCTTGGTTGCTAAAGGTTAGGCGCTTTTGGTGTAGTTTTGGGGGAACTAGAATTGGTACCTTATACTTCCTTGTAAAGAGAACTAGTTCGGTCTTTTCTGGGTTAACTCCCAGTCCACAGCTAGCCAGCCAGCAGTGGTAGAAGCTTTGCAAAAATTCCGAATATACCTGTTGGGTAAGCATTTCAAGCTGATCAGCGATTGCAATGCTTTCACGAAGACGATTGAGAAAAGAGAAGTCTCCACTAGAGTCGCACGTTGGAACCTCGAACTTCAAAAGTTTGACTTTGAAGTCGAATACAGATTAGGCACTCGCATACGCCATGCTGATGATCTAAGCCGTTACCCTGTAATGATGATCTCCGACGATAGTTTGCACAGCAAATTGAAGTGTGTTCAATCGCAGGACGAGGAATTAAAAGCCATAATAGACATCCTTGCTGAAAAATCTATCCACAACAATTTCTTTTTACGATCTGGATTGCTGTACCACCGATCCTTCAACGTGAAATCATTCGGCAGGCTCATGAAAAAGGACATTTGAAGGAAATAAAGAAAACCATCGAGATCATCGGAAAGAAATATTACATTCCTAAACTTGGACACAAGATCCAAAGACAGGTTAAATGCTGCATTCCGTGTATCGTATCCAACCAAAAGCTTGGAAAAAAGAAGGA